>NC_092152.1:4318125-4325625 GCF_045791955.1 Oncorhynchus clarkii lewisi | reverse complement strand
ATGATTGGCTGTTTTGTTGTGTTTAGTTTGGGCAGGAATGTATAGAAGGGTGAGCTGGGTTGGAGAGAAGAGTTGTGTTTAGAGGCAAGTAGAGGACAGAAGCCTTGTGTTTAGAGAGAAGTAGAGTGATGGGCTGAGGAGAGAGAAGCCTTGTGTTTAGAGGGAAGTAGAGTGATGGACTGAGGAGACAGAAGCCTTGTGTTTAGAGGGAAGTAGAGTGATGGACTGAGGAGACAGAAGCCTTGTGTTTAGAGGCAAGTAGAGGACAGAAGCCTTGTGTTTAGAGAGAAGTAGATTGATGGACTGAGGAGACAGAAGCCTTGTGTTTAGAGAGAAGTAGAGTGATGGACTGAGGAGACAGAAGCCTTGTGTTTAGAGAGAAGTAGAGTGATGGACTGAGGAGAGAGAAGCCTTGTGTTTAGAGAGAAGTAGAGTGATAGACTGAGGAGACAGAAGCCTTGTGTTTAGAGAGAAGTAGAGTGATGGACTGAGGAGACAGAAGCCTTGTGTTTAGAGGGAAGAACAGGACAGAAGCCTTGTGTTTAGAGAGAAGTAGGGGACAGAAGCCTTGTGTTTAGAGAGAAGTAGAGTGATGGACTGAGGAGAGAGAAGCCTTGTGTTTAGAGAGAAGTAGAGTGATGGACTGAGGAGAGAGAAGCCTTGTGTTTAGAGGGAAGTAGAGTAATGGACTGAGGAGACAGAAGCCTTGTGTTTAGAGGGAAGAACAGGACAGAAGCCTTGTGTTTAGAGAGAAGTAAAGTGATGGACTTAGGAGACAGAAGCCTTGTGTTTAGAGAGAAGTAGAGGACAGAAGCCTTGTGTTTAGAGAGAAGTAGAGTGATGGACTGAGGAGAGAGAAGCCTTGTGTTTAGAGGGAAGTAGAGTGATGGACTGAGGAGAGAGAAGCCTTGTGTTTAGAGGGAAGTAGAGTGATGGACTGAGGAGACAGAAGCCTTGTGTTTAGAGGGAAGAACAGGACAGAAGCCTTGTGTTTAGAGAGAAGTAGAGTGATGGACTGAGGAGAGAGAAGCCTTGTGTTTAGAGGGAAGTAGAGTGATGGACTGAGGAGACAGAAGCCTTGTGTTTAGAGGGAAGAACAGGACAGAAGCCTTGTGTTTAGAGAGAAGTAGAGTGATGGACTGAGGAGACAGAAGCCTTGTGTTTAGAGAGAAGTAGAGTGATGGACTGAGGAGAGAGAAGCCTTGTGTTTAGAGAGAAGTAGAGTGATGGACTGAGGAGAGAGAAGCCTTGTGTTTAGAGAGAAGTAGAGTGATGGACTGAGGAGACAGAAGCCTTGTGTTTAGAGAGAAGTAGAGTGATGGACTGAGGAGAGAGAAGCCTTGTGTTTAGAGAGAAGTAGAGTGATGGACTGAGGAGACAGAAGCCTTGTGTTTAGAGAGAAGAGAGAAGAGAGAAGCCTGTTTCAGAACATGTTAAGACTTGTCAGAAGCCTGGACGGTATGCTCATCCTATTTAGGTCAAAGTTAAAGAATGTTCAGCTCTTGTTTTCTGCTCTTTGGGTCTGTTTGTCTGATGGATGTATTGAGTGCTCGAGTCTACTGTGTGTGCTATTGGGTTGTAGTCTGCACGGTCTGTGTGACTGGCTTGGTCTGCGTGCAGCCTTGGTTGCTATGTATGATTGGGGAAGTTCTTGTTGTAGTTTTCAGTACTCTGGTCTGTGGCTGATTGGTATGGTCGGTCTGGTTGTAGTTTTCAGTACTCTTGTCTGTTTTTGATTGGTATGGTCTAGTTGTAGTTTTATGTTCTCTGGTCTGTTTTTGATTGGTATGGTCTGGTTGTAGTTTTCAGTACTCTGGTCTGTTTTTGATTAGTATGGTCTAGTTGTAGTTTTCAGTATTCTGGTCTGAGTCTGATTGCCGTGGTCTAGTTGTAGATTTATTTTTTCTTTCTTTATTTTGCATAATGAGTGTAGAACAGTTATTTAGTGTACATGATTTACATATACTGTTGTGTGTGCAGTTTGATATGCGTGTTCTGGTTGTAGTTTACAGTGCTCTGCGTTTGACTGCTGTGGTCTGGTTGTAGTTTACAGTGCTCTGCGTTTGACTGGTGTGGTCTGGTTGTAGTTTTCAGTGCTCTGCGTTTGACTGGTGTGGTCTGGTTGTAGTTTACAGTGCTCTGCGTTTGACTGGTGTGGTCTGGTTGTAGTTTACAGTGCTCTGCGTTTGACTGGTGTGGTCTGGTTGTAGTTTACAGTGCTCTGCGTTTGACTGGTTGGGTCTGGCTGTAGTTCACAGTGCTCTGCGTTTGACTGGTGTGGTCTGGCTGTAGTTTACAGTGCTCTGCGTTTGACTGGTGTGTTGGGGTTGTAATCTCAATTCTCTGTTCGACTGGTGTGGTCTAGTTGTAGTTTTCAGTCTGCTATGTTTGACTGGTGTGTTCTGGTTGTAGTTTTCAGTGCTCTAGGTGTCCTGGGATCTGCAGTGACGTTCTCAGCGGGGGTGAGCCATGTGACGGGGGCATTGGCCTCAGGGGAAGGGGAGGAGCTACAAAGCTCTCTGGGCGATGAAGAGGAACTGGATCTTGAAGAAGATCTGTCGGGAGGAACACCTACAGACGGCTCACCCCAACGTAGGACTGTGTGATTACCCCTCTCCCTTACCCCTAGCTCCTACCCCAGTAGTCCCTACTACCTCCTAGCAGACAGCCCCTAGCTCCTACCCCAGTAGTCCCTATTACCCCCTAGCAGACAGCCCCCTATCCCTAGCAGACAGCCCCCTACCCTCTAGCAGACAGCCCCCTACCCTCTAGCAGACAGCCCCCTACCCTCTAGCAGACAGCCCCTAGCTCCTACCCCAGTAGTCCCTATTACCCCCTAGCAGACAGCCCCCTACCCCTAGCAGACAGCCCCCTACCCTCTAGCAGACAGCCCCCTACCCTCTAGCAGATAGCCCCTAGCTCCTACCCCAGTAGTCCCTACTACCCTCTAGCAGACAGCCCCTAGCTCCTACCCCAGTAGTCCCTATTACCCCCTAGCAGACAGCCCCCTATCCCTAGCAGACAGCCCCCTACCCTCTAGCAGACAGCCCCCTACCCTCTAGCAGACAGCCCCCTACCCTCTAGCAGACAGCCCCCTACCCTCTAGCAGACAGCCCCTAGCTCCTACCCCAGTAGTCCCTATTACCCCCTAGCAGACAGCCCCCTACCCCTAGCAGACAGCCCCCTACCCTCTAACAGACAGCCCCCTACCCTCTAGCAGATAGCCCCTAGCTCCTACCCCAGTAGTCCCTACTACCCTCTAGCAGACAGCCCCTAGCTCCTACCCCAGTAGTCCCTATTACCCCCTAGCAGACAGCCCCCTACCCCCTTGCAGACAGCCCCCTACCCCCTAGCAGACAGACCCTAGCTCCTACCCCAGTAGTCCCTAATACCCTCTAGCTGACAGCCCCTAGCTCCTACCCCAGTAGTCCCTACTACCCCCTTGCAGACAGCCCCCACCTCCCCCTCTCTCCCACCTGTCTCCCATCTGTCTTCCCCCCTCTCTCATTAGTCTCCAATCGGTCTCCACCTCTCCATCTCTCTCCATTAGTCTCCCATCTGTCTTCCCCTCTCTCCCCTCTCTCTCCCACCTGTCTCCATCTCTCATCTGTCTCCTATAATTCTCCATCTGCCTCAACCTCTCCGTCTGTCTCCCATCTGTCTCCCATCTGTCTTCCCCTCTCTCCCACCTGTCTCCAGTCTGTCTCCATCTGTCTCCCATCTGTCTCCCATCTGTCTCCTATAATTCTTCATCTGTCTCAACCTCTCCATCTGTCTCCCATCTGTCTCCCATCTGTCTCCTATCTGTCTCCATGTCTCTCCATCTGTCTCCTATCTGTCTCCCATCTGTCTCCATGTCTCTCCATCTGTCTCCCATCTGTCTCCCATCTGTCTCCATGTCTCTCCATCTCTCACTATCTGTCTCCATGTCTCTCCATCTCTCACTATCTGTCTCCTATCTGTCTCCATGTCTCTCCATCTCTCACTATCTGTCTCCATGTCTCTCCATCTCTCTCTATCTGTCTCCATGTCTCTCCATCTGTCTCCTATCTGTCTCCATGTCACTCCATCTGTCTCCTATCTGTATCCATGTCTCTCCATCTGTCTCCCATCTGTCTCCTATCTGTCTCCATGTCTCTCCATCTGTCTCCTATCTGTCTCCATGTCTCTCCATCTGTCTCCTCTGTCTCCATCTGTCTCCTATCTGTCTCCATGTCTCTCCATCTGTCTCCTATCTGTCTCCATGTCTCTCCATCTGTCTCCTATCTGTCTCCATGTCTCTCCATCTGTCTCCTATCTGTCTCCATCTGTCTCCTATCTGTCTCCATGTCTCTCCATCTGTCTCCCATCTGTCTCCTATCTGTCTCCATGTCTCTCCATCTGTCTCCCATCTGTCTCCTATCTGTCTCCATGTCTCTCCATCTGTCTCCTATCTGTCTCCATCTGTCTCCTATCTGTCTCCATGTCTCTCCATCTGTCTCCTATCTGTCTCCATGTCTCTCCATCTGTCTCCATGTTTCTCTATGTGTTTCCCCCCTCTCTCTCCCCTCTCTCTCCCATCTGTCTCCCCATCTGTCTCCCCCTTTTCTCCCATCTATCTCTGTCTCTAATAATCAGAAAATGATAATAACCATCTGTTGTTTCCCCGCAGTGATGCGTCACAGTAAGGACCAAAAAGAAAAGGTCAGAGGTCAGAAAGGGAAAAGGAATAAAGGAAAGAAGAAGAAGAAGACGAGAACCTCCACAGCCTTCAACCCTGAACACACGTCAACAGGACACATGGCAACAGGACACACGTCAACAGGACACACGTCAACAGGACACACGTCAACAGGACACACGTCAACAGGACAGACGTTGGAGTTCCCGGCCGCACACACACACCAGACGTCAGGGCGTGTCACACAGGACCCCTGTAGCTTTTCCCACAAGGGCTACTGTATCCACGGGCTCTGCAAGTACATGGCAGACCTGAGAGAGCCAGTGTGTATGTGAGTACAACACAGGTGTGTGTGTTGTGTGTGTGTGTGTGTATGTGAGTACAACGCAGGTGTGTGTGTGTGTGTGTGTGTGTGTGTGTGTGTGTGTGTGTGTGTGTGTGTGTGTGTGTGTGTGTGTGTGTGTGTGTGTGTGTGTGTGTGTGTGTGTGTGTGTGTGTAATGAAGGATAGATTGACTGACTGACTGATTGACTGTTTGGTTGACTGACTGACTGATTGACTGTTTGGTTGACTGACTGACTGATTGACTGATTGACCCCCCCCCGCTAGGTGTAATAAAGGATACGACGGTGAGCGCTGTGGGATCCTGCTCCTGCCTACAACGAGCAAGGAGGGCAGCGGCAGAGCAGAGGTGGTCCAGACGGTCCTGGTCGTTATAGCTGTGGTCCTCTCGTGCGTCAGCTGCCTCGCCATACTGCTCATGGCCTGCACACAGTGAGTCATTAAGTTTCAACGCTTAATGCCAGTGAAATACCTTTCTTGGCAAAGATCTATCCCCAACAATCAATGACAATGTAACACACACACACAAATAACAATATCCCATAATGTCAAAGTGGAATTACATTTTTAGAAATGTTTACAACTTAATTACAAAAGAAAAGTTGAAATGTCTTGACTCATTAGGTATTCAACCCTTTTGTCAGGGGATGCCTAAATAAGTTCAGGAGTAAAAATGTGTTTAACAAGTCACATAATAAGTTGCATGGATTCACTCTGTGTGCAATAATAGTGTTTAACGTGATTTTTAAACGACTACCTCATCTCTGTACCCCACACATACAATTATCTGTAAGGTCCCTCATCTCTGTACCCCACACATAAAATTATCTGTAAGGTCCCTCATCTCTGTACCCCACACATACAATTATCTGTAAGGTACCTCAGTCGAGCAGCAAAGAAGAGCACCTAAAGCAGACATTGAATATCCCTTTGAGCATAGTGAAGTTATTAATTACACTTTGGATGGTGTATCAATACACCCAGTCACTACAAAGATACAGACGTCCTTCCTAACTCAGTTGCCGGAGAGGAAGGAAACTGCTCAGGGATTTTCACCATGAGGCCAATGGTGACTTTAAGTTACGGAGTTGAATGGCTGTGATAGAAGAAACCTGAGGATGGGATCAACAACATTGAAGTTACTCTACAATACTAACTTAAATGACAGAGTGAAAAGAAGAAATACTGTACAGAATAAAAAATATTCCAAAACACGCATCTTGTTTACAACAAGACACTAAAGTAGAACTGCAGAAAATGTAGCAAAGAAATCAACGTTATGTTCTGAATACAAAGAGTTATGTTTGGAGCAAATCCAACAAAACACAGTACCACTCTTCATATGTTAAAGTATGGTGGTGGCTGCATCATGTTATGGGTATGCTTGTCATCCGCAAGAACTAAGGAGTTTTTAAGAGTAAAAAGAAACGGAATAGAGCTAGGCGTAGGCAAAATCCTAGATGAAAACCTTGTTCAGTCTGCTTTCCAACAGACACTGGGAGACAAATCCACTTTTCAGCAGGACAATAACCTAAAACACAAGGCCAAATATACACTGGAGTTGCTTACCAAGACAGTGAATGTTCCTGAGTGGCCGAGTTACAGTTTTGACTTAACTCAGCTTTAAAATCTATGGCAAGACCTGAAAATGGTTGTCTAGCAATGATCAACAACCAATTTGACAGAGCTTGAATTTTTTTAAAGTATAATGTACAAATATTGTACATTTCAGGTGTGTAAAGTTCTTAGAGACTTACCCAGAAAGACTCACAGCTCTTAGATATTTACCCAGAAAGACTCACAGCTCTTAGAGACTTACCCAGAAAGACTCACAGCTCTTAGAGACTTACCCAGAAAGACTCACAGCTCTTAGAGACTTACCCAGAAAGGCTCACAGCTCTTAGAGACTTACCCAGAAAGACTCACAGCTCTTAGAGACTTACCCAGAAAGACTCACAGCTCTTAGAGACTTACCCAGAAAGACTCACAGCTCTTAGAGACTTACCAAGAAAGACTCACAGCTCTTAGAGACTTACCCAGAAAGACTCACAGCTCTTAGAGACTTACCCAGAAAGACTCACAGCTCTTAGAGACTTACCCAGAAAGGCTCACAGCTCTTAGAGACTTACCCAGAAAGACTCACAGCTCTTAGAGACTTACCCAGAAAGACTCACAGCTCTTAGAGACTTACCCAGAAAGACTCACAGCTCTTAGAGACTTACCCAGAAAGACTCACAGCTCTTAGAGACTTACACAGAAAGACTCACAGCTCTTAGAGACTTACCCAGAAAGGCTCACAGCTCTTAGATAATTACCCAGAAAGACTCACAGCTCTTAGAGACTTACCCAGAAAGGCTCACAGCTCTTAGAGACTTACCCAGAAAGGCTCACAGCTGTAATCGCTGTCAAATGTGATTCTAAACTCAGGGATGTGAATACTTACAGTGCCTTGCGAAAGTATTCGGCCCCCTTGAACTTTACAACCTTTTGCCACATTT
>NC_092152.1:4285625-4313125 GCF_045791955.1 Oncorhynchus clarkii lewisi | reverse complement strand
AAGAGAACAGACTAAATCGCACATTCTAAAAATAGAGTTTAAACTTATCAAACGCAGCCACTTCATTGGTGTTTTTCCACTATCCAATCAGGGCATGGGCTTGTTCACTATCCAATCAGGGCATGGGGTTGTTCACTATATAATCAGGGCATGGGGTTGTTCACTATCCAATCAGGGCATGGGGTTGTTCACTATCTAATCAGGGCATGGGGTTGTTCACTATATAATCAGGGCATGGGGTTGTTCACTATCTAATCAGGGCATGGGGTTGTTCACCATCTAATCAGGGCATGGGGTTGTTCACTATCTAATCAGGGCATGGGGTTGTTCACCATCTAATCAGGGCATGGGGTTGTTCACTATCTAATCAGGGCATGGGGTTGTTCACTATCTAATCAGGGCATGGGGTTGTTCACTATCTAATCAGGGCATGGGGTTGTTCACTATCTAATCAGGGCATGGGGTTGTTCACTATCTAATCAGGGCATGGGGTTGTTCACTATCTAATCAGGGCATGGGGTTGTTCACTATCTAATCAGGGCATGGGGTTGTTCACTATCTAATCAGGGCATGGGGTTGTTCACTATCTAATCAGGGCATGGGGTTGTTCACCATCTAATCAGGGCATGGGGTTGTTCACTATCTAATCATGGGGTTGTTCACCATCTAATCAGGGCATGGGGTTGTTCACTATCTAATCAGGGCATGGGGTTGTTCACCATCTAATCAGGGCATGGGGTTGTTCACCATCTAATCAGGGCATGGGGTTGTTCACCATCTAATCAGGGCATGGGGTTGTTCACTATCTAATCAGGGCATGGGGTTGTTCACCATCTAATCAGGGCATGGGGTTGTTCACTATATAATCAGGGCATGGGGTTGTTCACTATCTAATCAGGGCATGGGGTTGTTCACTATCCAATCAGGGCATGGGGTTGTTCACTATATAATCAGGGCATGGGGTTGTTCACTATATAATCAGGGCATGGGGTTGTTCACTATATAATCAGGGCATGGGGTTGTTCACTATCTAATCAGGGCATGGGGTTGTTCACTATCTAATCAGGGCATGGGGTTGTTCACCATCTAATCAGGGCATGGGGTTGTTCACTATCCAATCAGGGCATGGGGTTGTTCACTATATAATCAGGGCAAGGGGTTGTTCACTATCTAATCAGGGCATGGGGTTGTTCACCATCTAATCAGGGCATGGGGTTGTTCACCATCTAATCAGGGCATGGGGTTGTTCACCATCTAATCAGGGCATGGGGTTGTTCACTATATAATCAGGGCATGGGGTTGTTCACTATCTAATCAGGGCATGGGGTTGTTCACTATCTAATCAGGGCATGGGGTTGTTCACTATCTAATCAGGGCATGGGGTTGTTCACTATCTAATCAGGGCATGGGGTTGTTCACTATCTAATCAGGGTATGGGGTTGTTCACTATCTAATCAGGGCATGGGGTTGTTCACTATCTAATCAGGGCATGGGGTTGTTCACTATCTAATCAGGGCATGGGGTTGTTCACCATCTAATCAGGGCATGGGGTTGTTCACTATCTAATCAGGGCATGGGGTTGTTCACCATCTAATCAGGGCATGGGGTTGTTCACTATCTAATCATGGGGTTGTTCACCATCTAATCAGGGCATGGGGTTGTTCACTATCTAATCAGGGCATGGGGTTGTTCAATATCTAATCAGGGCATGGGGTTGTTCACTATATAATCAGGGCATGGGGTTGTTCACTATCTAATCAGGGCATGGGGTTGTTCACTATCTAATCAGGGCATGGGGTTGTTCACTAGCTAATCAGGGCATGGGGTTGTTCACTATATAATCAGGGCATGGGGTTGTTCACTATCTAATCAGGGCATGGGGTTGTTCACCATCTAATCAGGGCATGGGGTTGTTCACTATCTAATCAGGGCATGGGGTTGTTCACTATCTAATCAGGGCATGGGGTTGTTCACTATATAATCAGGGCATGGGGTTGTTCACTATCTAATCAGGGCATGGGGTTGTTCACCATCTAATCAGGGCATGGGGTTGTTCACTATCTAATCAGGGCATGGGGTTGTTCACCATCTAATCAGGGCATTGGGTTGTTCACTATCTAATCAGGGCATGGGGTTGTTCACTATCTAATCAGGGCATGGGGTTGTTCACTATATAATCAGGGCATGGGGTTGTTCACTATCTAATCAGGGAATGGGGTTGTTCACCATCTAATCAGGGCATGGGGTTGTTCACTATCTAATCAGGGCATGGGGTTGTTCAATGACAGACATGTATTTGTTTAAAATCTAACACTTCATGGTTTCATTTCAGAGAGATAAATAATCATGTTTTTCTGCTAAATGCTAAATATCTACTTCACTCAGAGGAATAAGTAGTACTGCTAGGTTTTACACAGTAATAATATATATCTGCCTCACTCTCAGATAAATCAGTAGTACTGCTAGGTTTTACACAGTAATAATATATATCATCCTCACTCTCAGAGAAATCAGTAGTACTGCTAGGTTTTACACAGTAATAATATATATCTGCCTCACTCTCAGAGAAATCAGTAGTACTGCTAGGTTTTACACAGTAATAATATATATCATCCTCACTCTCAGATAAATCAGTAGTACTGCTAGGTTTTACACAGTAATAATATATATCTGCCTCACTCTCAGAGAAATCAGTAGTACTGCTAGGTTTTACACAGTAATAATATATATCCTCCTCCCTCTCAGATAAATCAGTAGTACTGCTAGGTTTTACACAGTAATAATATATATCCTCCTCACTCTCAGATAAATCAGTAGTACTGCTAGGTTTTACACAGTAATAATATATATCTGCCTCACTCTCAGAGAAATCAGTAGTACTGCTAGATTTTACACAGTAATAATATATATCCTCCTCACTCTCAGAGAAATCATTAGTACTGCTATGTTTTACACAGTAATAATATATATCTGCCTCACTCTCAGAGAAATCAGTAGTACTGCTAGGTTTTACACAGTAATTATATATAACCTCCTCCCTCTCAGATAAATCAGTAGTACTGCTAGGTTTTACACAGTAATAATATATATCCTCCTCCCTCTCAGATAAATCAGTAGTACTGCTAGGTTTTACACAGTAATAATATATATCCTCCTCACTCTCAGATAAATCAGTAGTACTGCTAGGTTTTACACAGTAATAATATATATCCTCCTCCCTCTCAGATAAATCAGTAGTACTGCTAGGTTTTACACAGTAATAATATATATCCTCCTCCCTCTCAGATAAATCAGTAGTACTGCTAGGTTTTACACAGTAATAATATATATCCTCCTCACTCTCAGATAAATCAGTAGTACAGCTAGGTTTTACACAGTAATAATATATATCCTCCTCCCTCTCAGAGAAATCAGTAGTACTGCTAGGTTTTACACAGTAATAATATATATCCTCCTCACTCTCAGAGAAATCAGTAGTACTGCTAGGTTTTACACAGTAATAATATATATCCTCCTCCCTCTCAGAGAAATCAGTAGTACTGCTAGGTTTTACACAGTAATTATATATATCCTCCTCCCTCTCAGATAAATCAGTAGTACAGCTAGGTTTTACACAGTAATTATATATATCCTCCTCCCTCTCAGAGAAATCAGTAGTACTGCTAGGTTTTACACAGTAATAATATATATCCTCCTCCCTCTCAGAGAAATCAGTAGTACTGCTAGGTTTTACACAGTAATAATATATATCCTCCTCCCTCTCAGAGAAATCAGTAGTACTGCTAGGTTTTACACAGTAATAATATATATCTGCCTCACTCTCAGATAAATCAGTAGTACTGCTAGGTTTTACACAGTAATAATATATATCCTCCTCCCTCTCAGAGAAATCAGTAGTACTGCTAGGTTTTACACAGTAATAATATATATCCTCCTCCCTCTCAGATAAATCAGTAGTACTGCTAGGTTTTACACAGTAATAATATATATCCTCCTCCCTCTCAGATAAATCAGTAGTACTGCTAGGTTTTACACAGTAATAATATATATCCTCCTCCCTCTCAGATAAATCAGTAGTACTGCTAGGTTTTACACAGTAATAATATATATCCTCCTCCCTCTCAGATAAATCAGTAGTACTGCTAGGTTTTACACAGTAATAATATATATCTGCCTCACTCTCAGATAAATCAGTAGTACTGCTAGGTTTTACACAGTAATAATATATATCTGCCTCACTCTCAGATAAATCAGTAGTACTGCTAGGTTTTACACAGTAATAATATATATCTGCCTCACTCTCAGATAAATCAGTAGTACTGCTAGGTTTTACACAGTAATAATATATATCCTCCTCCCTCTCAGATAAATCAGTAGTACTGCTAGGTTTTACACAGTAATAATATATATCCTCCTCCCTCTCAGAGAAATCAGTAGTACTGCTAGGTTTTACACAGTAATAATATATATCCTCCTCACTCTCAGATAAATCAGTAGTACTGCTAGGTTTTACACAGTAATAATATATATCCTCCTCCCTCTCAGAGAAATCAGTAGTACTGCTAGGTTTTACACAGTAATAATATATATCCTCCTCCCTCTCAGATAAATCAGTAGTACTGCTAGGTTTTACACAGTAATAATATATATCCTCCTCCCTCTCAGATAAATCAGTAGTACTGCTAGGTTTTACACAGTAATAATATATATCCTCCTCCCTCTCAGATAAATCAGTAGTACTGCTAGGTTTTACACAGTAATAATATATATCCTCCTCCCTCTCAGATAAATCAGTAGTACTGCTAGGTTTTACACAGTAATAATATATATCCTCCTCCCTCTCAGATAAATCAGTAGTACTGCTAGGTTTTACACAGTAATAATATATATCCTCCTCCCTCTCAGATAAATCAGTAGTACTGCTAGGTTTTACACAGTAATAATATATATCTGCCTCACTCTCAGATAAATCAGTAGTACTGCTAGGTTTTACACAGTAATAATATATATCCTCCTCACTCTCAGATAAATCAGTAGTACTGCTAGGTTTTACACAGTAATTATATATATCCTCCTCACTCTCAGATAAATCAGTAGTACTGCTAGGTTTTACACAGTAATAATATATATCCTCCTCCCTCTCAGATAAATCAGTAGTACTGCTAGGTTTTACACAGTAATAATATATATCCTCCTCACTCTCAGATAAATCAGTAGTACTGCTAGGTTTTACACAGTAATAATATATATCCTCCTCCCTCTCAGATAAATCAGTAGTACTGCTAGGTTTTACACAGTAATAATATATATCCTCCTCCCTCTCAGATAAATCAGTAGTACTGCTAGGTTTTACACAGTAATAATATATATCCTCCTCCCTCTCAGATAAATCAGTAGTACTGCTAGGTTTTACACAGTAATAATATATATCCTCCTCCCTCTCAGATAAATCAGTAGTACTGCTAGGTTTTACAAAATCTAATGTAACAAATAACTACATAAAAAAAAAAGAACTGTACGAATTATACAAAATGTTGTAAAAAAAATGTAATTTCATACAGTAACATAACATTAGTATGTAATACATTTCCATGTGATATTTTTACTCATTTAGCAGATGCTTTTATCCAGAGCGACTTACAGTATTAGTTACACTTATGTTAAAATGAAAAATGTAAAATGTCTTGAGTCAATAAGTATTCAACCACTGTGTTACATCAAGCCTAAATAAGTTCAGGAGTAAAAAAAAAATATGCTTAACAAATCACATACTAGAGTTGTATGGACTCTATGTGCAATAACGTCATTTATGAACAGTTGAATATCTTGGCCATGTTGTTATAATCTCCACCCGGCACAGCCATAAGAGGACTGGCCACCCCTCATAGCCTGGTTCCTCTCTAGGTTTCTTCCGAGGTTCTGGCCTTTCTAGGAAGTTTTTCTCTGGCCAACGTGCTTCTACAACCTGCATTGCTTGCTGTTTGGGGTTTTAGGCTGGGTTTCTGTACAGCACTTTGAGATATCAGCTGATGTACGAAGGGCTTTATAAATACATTTGATTTGATTTGATTTGATAACAGTGTTTAATTTTTAAAAGAGAGTCTATTGACGAACCCGTGGACCAATCAAAGTAACAACAACAATTTTTACAGCTACAGATATGTGTTTTTGTTGTTGTTGTTGTTGTTGTTGTTGTTGTTGCTAGGGCACGGGCTGTGTCTCAATCCACCACATTTGCGGTGAAAGGTGGCTGAGCTACAGCAATGTATGTCAGACCGTGAGCCGAAAATCCGTCTTCTCATGAAAACGTCTGTAATGGTTTGGCCGACAAAACTCTAGCATTCCACTCTATGGCGAGACCTGAAAATGGTTGTCTTATAGAGGTTAAAATGGGTTTTCTTTGTAACTGAAGGAACATACGATACCAGTCAAAAGTTTGGACACATCTACTCATTCAAGGGTTTTTCTTTATTTTTTACTATTTTCTACATGGTAGAATAACAGTGAAGACATCAAAACTATTAAATAACACATATGGAATCATGTAGTAACACCCCCCCCCCCCCCCCCCCCCCAAAAAAAGTGTTAAACAAATCAAAACATATTTTATATTTGAGATTCTACAAAGTAACCACTCTTTGCCTTGATGACAGCTTTTCACACTTTTCTCTCAACCAACTTCCAGAGTTGAATGGCTGTGATAGGAGAAAACTGAGGATGGATCAACAACATTGTAGTTACTCTGAAAAACAAACCTAAATTAAATTGACAGAGTGAAAAGAAGGAAGCCTGTACAGAATATAAATCTTCCAAAACAGACTTCCTGTTTGCAACAAGGCACTAAAGTAATACTCCTAAAAAAAATGGCAAAAGCAATTCACTTCTAGTCCTGAATACAAAGTTCGGGGCAAATCCTACACAACAAATTACTGAGTACCATACTCTATATTTTCAAGCATAGTGTTGGCTGCATCATGTTATAGGTATGCTTGTAATCGCTAAGGACTGGGGAGGTTTTCAGGATAAAAAATAAATGGAATGGAGCTAAGCACAGGCAAAATCCTAGGGGAAACCCTGGTTCAGTGTGCTTTCCATCAGACACTGGGAGACAAACGCACCGTTCAGCAGGACAATAACTTTAAAACACAAGGCCAAATCTACAGTAGAGTTGCTTACCAAGAGGACAGTAAATGTTCTTGAGTGGTTATGAAGGGGTTATGAAGGGGTTATGAAGGAGTTATAAAAGGATTATGAAGGGGTTAGGAAGGGGTTAGGAAGGAGTTATGAAGGGGTTAGGAATGGGTTAGGAAGGAGTTAGGAAGGGGTTAGGAAGGGGTTAGGAAGGGGTTGGGAAGGGGTTATGAAGGGGTTAGGAAGGGGTTATGAAGGGGTTAGGAAGGGGTTAGGAAGGAGTTAGGAAGGGGTTAGGAAGGGGTTGGGAAGGGGTTATGAAGGGGTTAGGAAGGGGTTATGAAGGGGTTAGGAAGGAGTTATAAAAGGATTATGAAGGGGTTAGGAAGGGGTTAGGAAGGGGTTAGGAAGGAGTTATGAAGGAGTTAGGAAGGGGTTAGGAAGGGGTTAGGAAGGGGTTGGGAAGGGGTTATGAAGGGGTTAGGAAGGGGTTAGGAAGGAGTTAGGAAGGAGCTAGGAAGGAGTTATGAAGGGGTTAGGAAGGAGTTAGGAAGGAGTTAGGAAGGAGTTAGGAAGGAGTTAGGAAGGGGTTAGGAAGGGGTTGGGAAGGGGTTAGGAAGGGGTTAGGAAGGGGTTATGAAGGGGTTAGGAAGGAGTTAGGAAGGAGTTAGGAAGGGATTAGGAAGGGGTTGGGAAGGGGTTATGAAGGGGTTAGGAAGGAGTTAGGAAGGAGTTATGAAGGAGTCAGGAAGGAGTTAGGAAGGAGTTATGAAGGGGTTATGAAGGAGTTAGGAAGGAGCTAGGAAGGAGTTAGGAAGGGGTTAGGAAGGGGTTAGGAAGGGGTTGGGAAGGGGTTATGAAGGGGTTAGGAAGGGGTTATGATGGGGTTAGGAAGGAGTTAGGAAGGAGTTAGGAAGGGATTAGGAAGGGGTTGGGAAGGGGTTATGAAGGGGTTAGGAAGGAGTTAGGAAGGAGTTATGAAGGAGTCAGGAAGGAGTTAGGAAGGGATTAGGAAGGGGTTGGGAAGGGGTTATGAAGGGGTTAGGAAGGAGTTAGGAAGGAGTTATGAAGGAGTCAGGAAGGAGTTAGGAAGGAGTTATGAAGGGGTTATGAAGGAGTTAGGAAGGAGCTAGGAAGGAGTTATGAAGGGGTTAGGAAGGGGTTAGGAAGGAGTTAGGAAGGAGTTAGGAAGGAGTTAGGAAGGAGTTATGAAGGAGTTATGAAAGAGCCAGTCAGTTAGTAGGTCAGCCAGTCAGCCAGCCAGCCAATCAGTCAGTCAATCATTCAGTCAGCCAGCCAGCCAATCAGTCAGTCATTCAGCCAGCCAATCAGTCAGTCATTCAGCCAGTCATTCAGCCAGCCAGCCATTCAGCCAGCCAATCAATCAGTCAGTCATTCAGCCAGCCAGTCATTCAGCCAGCCAATCAGTAAGTCAGGTAAAAAGTGGGCTCGCGTGTGAATGTCACCACCACAGCATTTCATCATAACTCACTGCCTTTACTGAGACACACACACACACACACACACACACACACACACACACACACACACACACACACACACACACACATACACAGTTTCCTATGTAGGGTGCAGTGGTGATGGTAGAAGCAGCAGAGGCAGTGTTGGTGAGGGTGAGGTGAGCGTTTCCATGGGGACAGAGTAAACACAGCGGTAGATAATTGGGTCAGCCTGGTATCCTTGATTTACTGGACGTGTAAAGGACTGTTTGATTGGTATTTCCTGCGTCAGTGTTTAGTTATAACCCTTCCCCTGATTCCGTCCTCTCTCACCAATCTATGGTATTTCCTGTGTCAGGGTTTAGTGAAAGTCCTTCCCCTGATTCCGTCCTCTCTCACCAATCTATGGTATTTCCTGTGTCAGGGTTTAGTGAAAGTCCTTCCCCTGATTCCGTCCTCTCTCACCAATCTATGGCTGTACATGTTCACTCCTGATCCACCTGTTTGTTGTCACCTGTTATTCTACGTATCAAAGTTGAACAGAAGTCCCACCTGTTCCACAGACAGTCTCTCTCCTCCCCCTATCCACAGACAGTCTCTATCCTCCCCCTATCCACAGACAGTCTCTCTCCTCCCCCTATCCACAGACAGTCTCTCTCCTCCCCCTATCCACAGACAGTCTCTCTCCTCCCCCTAGCCACAGACAGTCTCTTTCCTCCCCGTAACTAGTCTTAGAGTAGACACAACAGCAGAACACTGCCGGGTTAAACAGATATAGCCAGATGTACACTGTATCCCCCGAGGATAGAACTTAAAAGTACTGTATCCCCCGAGGATAGAACTTAAAAGTATTGTATCCCCCGAGGATAGAACTTAAAAGTATTGTATCCCCCGAGGATAGAACTTAAAAGTACTGTATCCCCCGAGGATAGAACTTAAAAGTACTGTATCCCCCGAGGATAGAACTTAAAAGTATTGTATCCCCCGAGGATAGAACTTAAAAGTACTGTATCCCCCGAGGATAGAACTTAAAAGTACTGTATCCCCCGAGGATAGAACTTAAAAGTATTGTATCCCCCGAGGATAGAACTTAAAAGTACTGTATCCCCCGAGGATAGAACTTAAAAGTATTGTATCCCCCGAGGATAGAACTTAAAAGTACTGTATCCCCCGAGGATAGAACTTAAAAGTACTGTATCCCCCGAGGATAGAACGTAAAAGTACTGTATCCCTGAGGATGGAACTTAAAAGTATTGTATCCCCCGAGGATAGAACTTAAAAGTATTGTATCCCCCGAGGATAGAACTTAAAAGTATTGTATCCCCCGAGGATAGAACTTAAAAGTATTGTATCCCCCGAGAATAGAACTTAAAAGTACTGTATCCCCCGAGGATAGAACTTAAAAGTATTGTATCCCCCGAGGATAAAACATAAAAGTATTGTATCCCCCGAGGATAGAACTTAAAAGTATTGTATCCCCCGAGGATAGAACTTAAAAGTATTGTATTCCCAGAGAATAGAACGTAAAAGTATTGTATCCCCCGAGGATAGAACTTAAAAGTATTGTATCCCCCGAGGATAGAACTTTAAAGTATTGTATCCTCCGAGGATATAACTTAAAAGTACTGTATCCCCGAGGATAGAACCTAAAAGTACTGTATCCCCCGAGGATAGAACTTAAAAGTATTGTATCCCCCGAGGATAGAACTTAAAAGTATTGTATCCCCCGAGGATAGAACTTAAAAGTATTGTATCCCCCGAGGATAGAACTTAAAAGTATTCAAATGTATAAATTAAAACCTGTTGTTTCCAAAGTGATCATCCTAGACCTAGAGAGATAGTGTGACAGTACTACATACCATAACACTGGTTCATTTACAAAGTTTAAATAGAAATAATCATATACATTGCTGTCTGCTGTTAGATCACCGTTGTCAGTGTACATTAGACGTATTACCTTACCTCTCCAAACACAGAGAAGCAATAGGCATGTCGGTAAAGGATACTAATAGCACCACCTAGTGGAGGAAATCGGGGAGAACGTACTGCTGCACAATGGAACTATTTACCTTGACAACAGAATCCGTTCATACATTAGAACCCATCTGTCGTTACCGAGAACTGTTTCATCTCAGATCCGGACAACAATAGGTGAGACAACAATCACGATGTCTCATCTTCCGGGGGAGTTTGTCTGTGGTGGCAGCCTCAAAACTTCACAGCAAATGAGTCATTTGAACTAGCTGTCCCTAATCTCTAACCCATACACCTCTTACTCTCTAACCCGAACCATTACCCTGCAACCAGGAGCCAGAGAACCCTAACCGTTACCCTACAACCAGAACCAGGGAACCCTAACCATTACCCTACAACCAGGAAACATTTGTTTGCATCCCTGTTAGTGAGAATTTCTCCTTTGCCAAGATAATCCGTCCACCTGACAGGTGTGGCATATCACGAAACTGATTAAACCTTGTGCTGGGGGACAATATAAGGCCACTCTAAAATGTGCAGTTTTGTCACCACACACCACAAATGTCTCAAGTTTTGAGGGAACGTGCAATTGGCATGCTGACTGCAGGAATGTCCACCAGAGCTGTTGCCAGATCATTTAATGTTAATTACTGTTTTCATTTGTTTACCATTTTGTTGGGGAAAAACTGATTGGCTGGCTGGTCCTGGCTCCCAAATGGCAGGGCATATGCCCTCCCAGGCCCACCCATGTGAAATCCATAGATTAGGACCTAATGAATGCATTTCAATTGACTGATTTCCTCATATGAACTGATATGAACTGTAACTCATTTAAATCGTTTAAATTGTTGCATGTTGCGTTTATATTTTTGTTCAGTTTAGTTACACACTACGTTGCCAAAAGTATGTGGACACCTGCTCGTCGAACATCTCATTCCAAAATCATGGGCATTAATATGGAGTTGGTCCCCCCCTTTGCTGCTATAAGAGCTTCCACTCTTCTGGTAAGTTCTTCCACTAGATGTTGGAACATTGCTGCAGGGACTTGCTTCCATTCAGCCACGAGCATTAGATAGGTCGGGCACTGATGTTGGGCGATTAGGCTCACAGTCGGTGTTCCAATTCATCCCATCGGTGTTCAATGGAGTTGAGGTCAGTCAAGTTCTTCCACACCGATCTCAACCAACCAATTCTGTATGGACCTCGCAATGTGCACGAGGGCTTTGCGATGCTGAAACATGGAAGGGCCTTCCCCAAACTGTTGCCACAAAGTTGGAAGCATAGAATCATCTAGAATGTCATTGTATGCTGTAGCGTCAATATTTCCTTTTACTGGAACTAATTATATAATTATTATATTATTGATCGATTGACTACGACTTTTCAAATCAACCAGCTGTGCTAAATGTTTCAATTCTTCAGCCATTCCAGAACCTGCGACCAAAAAACAACCTCCATATGGACAGTACCAAAACAAATGATCTAACGATTCTGTCTCTTCGCAGCTAAATCTTCAGAGCTGAGGTGGTTGTATTGACAGCTTTGCTATTGTTTGAACTGCAGATTGCTCTTTAAATAATGGTACAATAAAAACGACATAGACATTAGCAACATTCAATTCATGTAATTATGCCACATGTTCAACACGTTCCCACTACAGTATGGTAACGTGTTCCCACTACAGTATGTTCAACACGTTCCCACTACAGTATGGTAACATGTTCCCACTACAGTATGTTCAACATGTTCCCACTACAGTATGTTCTACACGTTCCCACTACAGTATGTTCAACACGTTCCCACTACAGTATGTTCAACACGTTCCCACTACAGTATGGTAACATGTTCCCACTACAGTATGTTCAACACGTTCCCACTACAGTATGTTCAACACGTTCCCACTACAGTATGCTCAACATGTTCCCACTACAGTATGTTCAACATGTTCCCACTACAGTATGGTAACATGTTCCCACTACAGTATGTTCAACACGTTCCCACTACAGTATGGTAACATGTTCCCACTACAGTATGTTCAACATGTTCCCACTACAGTATGTTCAACATGTTCCCACTACAGTATGGTAACATGTTCCCACTACAGTATGTTCAACACGTTCCCACTACAGTATGGTAAAATGTTCCCACTACAGTATGTTCAACACGTTCCCACTACAGTATGTTCAACATGTTCCCACTACAGTATGTTCAACATGTTCCCACTACAGTATGTTCAACACGTTCCCACTACAGTATGTTCAACATGTTCCCACTACAGCATGTTCAACATGTTCCCACTACAGTATGTTCAACATGTTCCCACTACAGTATGTTCAACACGTTCCCACTACAGTATGGTAACATGTTCCCACTACAGTATGTTCAACACGTTCCCACTACAGTATGTTCAACACGTTCCCACTACAGTATGTTCAACATGTTCCCACTACAGTATGTTCAACACGTTCCCACTATAGTATGTTCAACACGTTCCCACTACAGTATGTTCAACATGTTCCCACTACAGTATGTTCAACATGTTCCCACTACAGTATGTTCAACACGTTCCCACTACAGTATGTTCAACACGTTCCCACTACAGTATGTTCAACATGTTCCCACTACAGTATGTTCAACATGTTCCCACTACAGTATGTTCAACACGTTCCCACTACAGTATGTTCAACACGTTCCCACTACAGTATGTTCAACACGTTCCCACTACAGTATGCTCAACATGTTCCCACTACAGTATGTTCAACATGTTCCCACTACAGTATGGTAACATGTTCCCACTACAGTATGTTCAACACGTTCCCACTACAGTATGGTAACATGTTCCCACTACAGTATGTTCAACATGTTCCCACTACAGTATGTTCAACATGTTCCCACTACAGTATGGTAACATGTTCCCACTACAGTATGTTCAACACGTTCCCACTACAGTATGGTAACATGTTCCCACTACAGTATGTTCAACACGTTCCCACTACAGTATGTTCAACATGTTCCCACTACAGTATGTTCAACACGTTCCCACTACAGTATGTTCAACATGTTCCCACTACAGTATGTTCAACATGTTCCCACTACAGTATGTTCAACATGTTCCCACTACAGTATGTTCAACACGTTCCCACTACAGTATGGTAACATGTTCCCACTACAGTATGTTCAACACGTTCCCACTACAGTATGTTCAACACGTTCCCACTACAGTATGTTCAACACGTTCCCACTACAGTATGGTAACATGTTCCCACTACAGTATGTTCAACACGTTCCCACTACAGTATGTTCAACACGTTCCCACTACAGTATGTTCAACATGTTCCCACTACAGTATGTTCAACATGTTCCCACTACAGTATGTTCAACATGTTCCCACTACAGTATGTTCAACACGTTCCCACTACAGTATGGTAACATGTTCCCACTACAGTATGTTCAACACGTTCCCACTACAGTATGTTCAACACGTTCCCACTACAGTATGGTAACATGTTCCCACTACAGTATGTTCAACACGTTCCCACTACAGTATGTTCAACACGTTCCCACTACAGTATGTTCAACACGTTCCCACTACAGTATGTTCAACATGTTCCCACTACAGTATGTTCTACACGTTCCCACTACAGTATGTTCAACACGTTCCCACTACAGTATGTTCAACACGTTCCCACTACAGTATGTTCAACACGTTCCCACTACAGTATGTTCAACACGTTCCCACTACAGTATGGTAACATGTTCCCACTACAGTATGTTCAACATGTTCCCACTACAGTATGTTCAACATGTTCCCACTACAGTATGTTCAACACGTTCCCACTACAGTATGTTCAACATGTTCCCACTACAGTATGTTCTACACGTTCCCACTACAGTATGTTCAACATGTTCCCACTACAGTATGTTCAACACGTCCCCACTACAGCAGAAAAACTGATGATCAACATTGAGACTACCTCGCTAAAGAGTTGCAATGCAGTTAAATATTATTGACACCATTAAACAGCAAACAGTTTGTTATGATACTACAACAATCGATTACTACTGAGATGTACTTACCTGTACTGTCGATCTGTAGCTGGTAATACCGCAGACGAAAATACACTGAGCAAAACTATAAACGCAACAATTTCAATGATTTTTACAGAGTTACAGTTTATATAAGAAAATATGTCAATTGAAATAAATTCATTAGGCCCTTTTTTTTTATTTAACCTTCATTTAACTAGGCAAGTCAGTTAAGAACAAAGTCTTATTTTCAATGACGGCCTAGGAACAGTGGGTTAACTGCCTGTTCAGGGGGCAGAACGACAGATTTGTACCTTGTCAGCTCGGGGGTTTGAACTTGCAACCTTCCGGTTACTAGTCTATAACGCTCTAACCACTAGGCTACCCTGCCGCCCTAATCGATGGATTTCACACGACGGGGAATGTCGTCACCTTTATCCTCGTCCTCTTCTTCCCCAGCTGTCTTCTGTCCGTCCGTTTGTCTCTTTGTTTTTTAAAACTACCTCATTTCTTCTTCTGTTGTCACAAATGACCATGAAAACCCTCAAAGGAAATCCTAAAAAGTGAGTCCGTTTGTATATATATACATATATAAAAAAGGTTAATTGCTACCCATCTGTAATTACTGTGGATAGGCTATTACCGGTGGGTTGTCATTGAACCGTTATCTGTCCATGTGAGTGTGTTTGAAATGTGTATTGTTTTATAGTTCTGGTATTTCACAGTCAATCTCTGACTTTAAAAAAACATTGAAAAAAACATGAACAGTGTCCCTTGTCACCTTTTAGGCAATATTTTATTAACTTTGTCACTTTCTCTTTTAACACAACTAACTCAGTAATAAAAAGATCCTCTGTTCCATCGTAACAGTCCAAATACAAACACAAAAACACAAGGTAGAAAAAAAAAAATAATAATAATTTACACAGTAAACCACAATGTCATGTAGAGTGGAGAAATGCAAAGGCAAGGCAAGCTAGACATCAGTCAATGGCCGCGTTCCAGACGGACTAAATTACAGATGCCTGCCAGATCTCACAATGCCTGGATAGACATCGGCTTCGCAACGACTGCAATGTAGTCGGCCTGGAACGCGCCCATCATTTTTTGACTTCATAGTGTTAGCTTGTACCCTGAAAGTGTTTTCATATAAACCTGTATTTAAAAAAAAAATTGTTAGGCCAATATCTGATAACTACCGAAGTATATTATGTACCTAGTACAAAATGAAATAAGCAAAAACACAATAAAATGATCGTAAATATCCATAACATGAAATAATAACTACACAGAGGATCATAAATAAAACAACATTTGGTGAAAATAATTATAACAATATGAAGAAAAAAATATATAGGAGAAAAAAGGAAGTTTGATCCAGCATTAAACAGAGGAAAAACCTTTCACATCCTCAAGTCTCCAACAAATCTCCTCTATCATATACACACACACACACACACACACACAACTCATTCACTAAACACTGCTCCTCCACCGCACTTACTTAACTCAACCACCAGAGGGCGATACAGCCACATTGTATTTCTGTACTACCAAACTCATGGGGAGGGGAGGGGAGTGCAGTGTGTGTGTAGGTACAACCACTCTCACACAGGATGGCTTATCTTGAGTGATTGAAGTTTACAGTCCAGTCCTCCAAGACTATATTTATTCCAGCAGAGTGGCTGGCTAGTGGTAGAGCCTTATAACACTGATTATCAGGGACATACTGGCTAGTGGTAGAGCCTTATAACACTGATTATCAGGGACATACTGGCTAATGGCAGGGCCTTATAACACTGATTATCAGGGACATACTGGCTAGTGGTAGAGCCTTATAACACTGATTATCAGGGACATACTGGCTAGTGGTAGAGCCTTATAGCACTGATTATCAGGGACATAGAGACATATTGGCTAGTGGCAGAGCCTTATAACACTGATTATGAGGGCATAGAGACATACTGTCAGAGTAAAGTAGTGCAGTGCATAGGGAATAGGGTGCACTTCATAGGGAATAGGGTGCACTTCATAGGGAATAGGGTGCACTTCATAGGGAATAGGGTGCCATTATCTATCTTCACAAAAATCCCCACACACCCCTCTGCCCGTGGCCGAGGTGCCCCATTGATAAAGGATGAGGAGATAAAGGGGTTTCTTCCCGTTGTAGAGTATCACAACGCTTTATATAAAACACAAACAAACCAAAAAAAATGACATCATATTATCTCTCCAATGCACTCTGAACATATTTAGCGGTCAAAGTTGTCAAGGCTCTGGTCGACCAAACTGGGGTTTAAAAAAAGGAAACGCATCCGCAATAACCGTAGACAAACAAATGACCACAGAAACAAAACACTTAGCGTATGAAAAACCTGAAATTACACAAACAAACAAACAAACAAACAAACAAACAAACAAACAAAAACTACAAATAATGTTAGCTTCATGTATATCTCTACCAACATAGCCGTAGGTTAGGATTAACCCCATTTACACAGTATACTGGTTCCCAGTAAACAAAACGCTGGTTCATTAAAGAAGGAGAGAGAAAGTTCCACCTGTTGGAACTGAGTCAGTTGGCCAACCAGCAGACAACTCCCTAGTTTCTGTAGAAAGGAAAATACACCTGGAAAATGTCACGGGGACAATGATTTGCATCAACTGTGTTTCACCCGGGGTGTGAATACATACATGGTGTGTTTCAACAAAAGACATTTTTTTAAAAAAAAATAAGGTTTTCAGCAGACGACAAAAGGACAACAACAAAAAGCATCTCCTTGGGTCCCCCCCCCCCCCCCCCCCCCCTCTTCTCAGTCGTGATGGTCGTAAAGTCTTCAATAAAAGGCTACAAAATTCATACAAAAGAGATGAAAAAAAATAAAAAAGCTGTCCTTGGAAACGTAGCGTGAAGAAAGAGCCAATCAACTGGAGGGATTCTTAGCTAGAAATCCTTGACTGCGGAACAGAAAAAGATTCTGCTGAATAGTACAGTTCAGATTTGTTGTTTCCCTTCCAAACAGGGACACTGTTATTCGGACATCACCGCAGGGTAAGGCTTGGTTGTCAGATGGGTTTGACATGGTTCTGTTCAGAAGCTCTAGACTCTACTTAGCAGAGTGGATCTGGGGGGGGGGGGGGAGACAACATCTATTAGCAAGACATCTAACAGGTATTTATCTATGTATTGTAGCAGTATTGTGGCTGGCTAACTGACTGGCTGGCTAACTGACTGACTGGCTAACTGACTGGCAGAGTGGATCTGGGGGGGCAGGAAGAAAGAGAGAGAGAGAGAAAAGACAAAATCTATTAGCAAGACATCTAACAGGTATTTATCTATGTATTGTAGCAGTAATGGCTACCTGACTGGCTGACTACCTGACTGGCTGACTGACTGACTGACTGGCTGGCTAACTGACTGACTGGCTAATTGGCTGGCTGGCTAACTGACTGACTGGCTGGCTGGTTGACTGACTGGCTGGCTGGCTAACTGACTGACTGACTGACTGGCTGGCTAACTGACTGACTGGCTAACTGACTGACTGGCTAACTGACTGGATAACTAACTGACTGGCTGGCTAACTGATTGGCTGGCTGACTGGCTGGCTAACTGACTGACTGACTAACTGACTGGCTGGCTAACTGACTGGCTGGCTGGCTGGCTAACTGACTGGCTGGCTAACTGACTGGCTGGCTAACTGACTGGCTAACTGACTGGCTGGCTGGCTAACTGACTGGCTGGCTAACTGACTGACTGGCTGATTAACTGACTGACTGGCTGATTAACTGACTGGCTGGCTGATTAACTGACTGGCTGGCTAACTGACTGGCGAACTGGCTGACTGGCTAACTGACTGGCTGGCTAACTGACTGGCTGACTAACTGGCTAACTGACTGGCTGGTTAACTGACTGGCTAACTGACTGGCTGGCTACTGGCTAACTGACTGGCTGGCTAACTGACTGGCTGGCTAACTGACTTACTGGCTGGCTGGCTGACTGGCTGACTGGGTCTTAGTCAGCTCCCTGGGCTCTGAGGATAATATACAACCACACTGAACAAAAGACAATGATTCTTCTATGTACTACTGCTACAATAGCAGAAATCAATACAACACCGTCTGTTCCGTGTGTCTACTTAGAGAAGGTTAATAACCCCAACCCCTTCCCTGTCCTGGAACAGCCATAAAGCACATTGCTGGGCTAGAGGCTCTTAGCCAAACTCCAGGCTTATCAGCAGTGGTGATAGAGGCAAGTGTGTGTGTGTGTGTGTCTCTGCGTGGGCGGGCTAGAGGCGTGCTGTGCTGACACGGCCAGTCTGAAGTAATGTAACAGGTTCTGTCGCAGTGGGGAAGGGAGACAAACAACACCAGCCTGGCCAGATGGCTATCAGAGAAACGTGACAGCACCCGAACAGACAGGTGGATTCGCCCAGCCCATCTCACCCCACTGGAGCCAGGACCAGCCTAACCAGCCAGGACCAGCCTAACCAGACAGGACCAGCCTAACCAGACAGGACCAGCCAGGACCAGCCTAACCAGCCAGGACCAGCCAGGACCAGCCTAACCAGCCAGGACCAGCCTAACCAGCCAGGACCAGCCTAACCAGCCAGGACCAGCCAGGACCAGCCAGGACCAGCCTAACCAGCCAGGACCAGCCTAACCAGACAGGACCAGCCTAAACAGCCACTCACTGCAAGCGGACTAGCTGGATGGATGGTACGCATTCAGGTCTGGGCTCAGTCAGATATACTGTAATATATATATTATACTTATTACTTATTTTCCACCATAATTTGCAAATAAATTCATTAAAAATCCTACAATGTGATTTTCTGGATTGTTTTTTCTAATTTTGTCTGTCATAGTTGAAGTGTACCTATGATGAACATTACAGGCCTCTCTCATCTTTTTAAGTGGGAGAACATGCACAATTTGTGGCTGACTAAATACTTTTTTTGCCCCACTGTATATACACACAATAGAAGACATATCACCTGCGAAAGATGATTTAGGTATTTGTTGTGAGCCAATTGTTTGCACATTCATTATTATTATTTTATTTTATTATCATGATTTTGTGGTAGTGGTGTAAAAATAAATTGGTGGGGGGGGGGGGGTTAATGAGTAGGTCTACTGAACAATCCATGTGGTTAGCATGTCAATGTTTCTGTCATCTAGCCGTCAGACAGGTCTTCAGCACTGCACTGACTGACGGGCTGACTGACTGACTGACTGACTGACTGGCTGGGTGGCTAACTGACTGGCTGGCTAACTGACTGACTGGCTGGCTAACTGACTGGCTAACTGACTGGATAACTAACTGACTGGCTGGCTGACTGACTGACTAACTGACTGGCTGGCTAACTGACTGGCTGGCTGGCTGGCTGACTGACTGGCTGGCTAACTGACTGGCTGGCTAACTGACTGGCTGGATTGATGGCTGGCTGGCTAACTGACTGGCTAACTGACTGGCTGGCTGGCTAACTGACTGGCTAACTGACTGACTAACTGACTGGCTGACTGACTGACTAACTGACTGGCTGGATTGATGGCTGGCTGGCTAACTGACTGGCTAACTGACTGGCTGGCTGGCTAACTGACTGGCTAACTGACTGACTAACTGACTGGCTGACTGACTAGCTAACTGACTGGCTGACTGACTGGCTAACTGACTGGCTGGCTGGCTGGCTGGCTAACGGACTGGCTGGCTAACTGACCGGCTGGCTGGCTGGCTGGCTAACGGACTGACTGGCTAACTGACTGGCTGGCTGGCTAACTGACTGGCTGACTGACTGGCTGACTGACTGGCTAACTGACTGGCTAACTGACTGGCTGGCTGGCTGGCTAACGGACTGGCTGGCTAACTGACCGGCTGGCTGGCTAACTGACTGGCTGGCTAACTGACTGGCTGGCTAACTGACTGGCTGGCTGGCTGGCTAACGGACTGGCTGGCTAACTGACTGGCTGGCTGGCTAACTGACTGGCTGGCTAACTAACTGTCTGGCTAACTGACTGGCTGGCTAACTAACTGGCTGGCTAACTGGCTGGCTGGCTAACTGGCTGGCTGGCTAACTGACTGGCTAACTGGCTGGCTGGGTGGCTAACTAACTGGCTGGCTAACTGGCTGGCTAACTGACTGGCTGACTGACTGGCTGGCTAACTGACTGGCTAACTGGCTGGCTGGGTGGCTAACTGACTGACTGGCTGGCTGACTGGCTGGCTGGTTAACTAACTGTCTGGCTAACTGACTGGCTGGCTGACTGACTGGCTGGCTGACTGACTGGGTCTTAGTCAGCTCCCTGGGCTGAGGATAATATTCAACCACACTGATAAAAGACGAATGAATCTTCCTCCATCATGTCTGAGATACATATTACACTCCCAGCACCGATGGCATGACATTACTGTGTGTGTGTGTGTGTGTGTGTGTGTGTGTGTGTGTGAGTTATTGACTAGTGGACGGGTCAGCGTGTGTGTGAAAACACAGTGTGTGTGAGAGAGTTATTGACTAGTGGGCGGATGAGCATGTACCCCCCCCCCCCTCCTCCCCCCTTTTGGTCGACAACCATGACAAATGTAGCTGCCCCCCAGGGAACACACATACAAACACCACGGGGAGGGGGGGGTACACACACCTCAGAGACTTCCATCTGTCCTTCTCCATGTGGTTCTCAGGGCCTTCACTCTCATAAGAGGCCAGATACAGAGCTGAGAGAGGAGAGAGGAGAGAGGAGAGAGGAGAGAGAGAGAGAGAGAGAGAGAGAGAGAGAGAGAGAGAGAGAGAGAGACCATCAGCCTCAACTCATTACAGTCACAGCAGCAGGACGTTAAAAACAGCTTCTCCTGTAGTTGGACAGGTTCTTAAGTCTTCCTGTAGTCTTCCTGTAGTGACTTAGTTGGAATGACACCTTGAACCTTGTTTAAAATATTATATATATATATATATTATATAACCCTAACCCTTTATTGGGGGGGGGGGGGGGGGTATGAGGGATTGTACATACTGTCCTCACTGAACACTGGTACGGTGAGCAGGTACTGGAGGATTTTACGGTCCTTTTCAAACGGACACTCCACCTTCTTCCAAACCATGAACTCGCTGACCCGCTTCGCCATCTCCCAGAATTTCTGAAAACAATGTTTAAAAAAATAAGAATAAAATGTTAAAATAACATTTGAAACACCGTGGGGGGAAAAAACTATAATGTTAATATTTGCGGAAAACATTTCAGCAATGTGAAAACAATATGAAGATTAATAAAGAAGTTCTCTAACCAGACCTTAACCTAACCCTAACCTTACCACAACCTAACCCTAACCTTACCGCAACCTAACCCTAACCTAACCCTAACCTTACCACAACCTAACCCTAACCTAACCATAACCTAACCCTAACCTTACCACAACCTAACCCTAACCTAACCACAACCTAACCCTAACCTTACCGCAACCTAACCCTAACCATAACCTTACCACAACCTAACCCTAACCTTACCGCAACCTAACCCTAACCTTACCACAATCTAAACCTAACCTTACCACAACCTAACCCTAACCTAACCACAACCTAACCCTAACCTAACCATAACCTTACCACAACCTAACCCTAACCTTACCGCAACCTAACCCTAACCTTACCACAACCTAAACCTAACCTTACCACAACCTAACCCTAACCTTACCGCAACCTAACCCTAACCTTACCACAACCTAAACCTAACCTTACCACAACCTAACCCTAACCTAACCACAACCTAACCCTAACCTTACCGCAACCTAACCCTAACCTAACCCTAACCTGATAATAATATTCACTGGTTGACTTATGTTGCTGAGCATATACAGTATCAGCCCAAATTTTGGACACACCTACTCATTCAAGGGTTTTTCTTTATTTTTTACAATTTTCTACATTGTAGAATAATAGTGACGACATTACAACTATGAAATAACACATATGGATTCATGTAGTAACTTAAAAAAAGAAGTTTAACAAATCAAAAAATATTTTATATTTGAGATTCTTCAAAGTAGCCATCTTTTGCCTTGATGACAGCTTTGCTCACACTTGGCATTCTCTCAACCAGTTTCATGATGTAATCACCTGGAATGCATTTAAATTAACAGGTGTGCCTTGTTAAACGTTAATTTGTGGAATTTCTTTCCTTCTTAATGCGTTTGAGCCAGTCAGTTCTGTTGTGACAAGGTAGGGGTGGTATACAGAAGATAGTTGGTATTTTACTATTTGAACAGCTCAAATAAGCAAAGAGAAACGACAGTCCATCATTACTTTAAGACATGAAGGTCAGTCAATTCGGATCATTTCAAGAACTTGGGAAGTTTCTTCAACTGCAGTTGCAAAAACCATTAAGCGATGTGATGAAACTCGCTCTCATGAGAACCGCCACAGGAAAGGAAGACCCAGAGTTACCTCTGCTGCAGAGGATAACTTCATTCGAGTTAACTGGCTCTCATGAGGACCGCCACAGGAAAGGAAGACCTAGAGTTACCTCTGCTGCAGAGGATAAGTTCATTAGAGTTAACTGTTTAAGTAACAGACACATCTCAACATCAACTGTTCAGAGGAGACTGTGTGAATGAGGCCTTCATGGATGAATTGCTGAAGAAACCACTACTAAGGGACACCAATAAGAAGAAGAGACTTGCTTGGGCCAAGAAACACGAGCACTGGTGAAAATCTGTCGTTTGGCCTGAAGAGTCCAAATTTGAGATTTTTGGTTCTGAGACGCATAGCAGGTGAACGGATGATCTCTGCATGTGTGGTTCCCACCGTGAAGCATGGAGGAGGAGGTGTGATGGGGTTGGGTATGCTTTGCTGGTGACCCTGTCAGTGATTTATTTAGAATTCAGGGCACACTTAACCAGCATGGCTACCACAGCATTCTGCAGCAATACATCATCCCATCTGGTTTGTGCTTAGTGGGACTATCATTTGTTTTTCAACAGGACAATGACCCAACACACCGCCAGGCAGCACCAGATGACCTCCACAATCACCCAAACCAATTGAGATGGTTTGGGATGAGTTGGACCGCAGAGTGACAGAAAAGCAGCCAACAAGTGCTCAGCATATGTGGGAACTCCTTCAAGACTATTGGAAAAGCATTCCTCGTGAAGCTGGTTGAGAGAATGCCAAAAGTGTGCAAAGCTGTCATCAAGGCAAAGGGTTTGAAAAAATCTAAAATATTACTGCATGATTTCATATGTGCTATTTCATAGTTGTGATGTCGTCACTATTATTCTACAATGTAGAACATTGTTAAAAAAAATAAAGAAAAACCCCTTGAATGAGTAGGTGTGTCCAAACTTTTGACATGTATGGAGGTCTCCAATAATAAAAAGTAGCTTTAAAAGGTTCATTCCACATTTTTTCTGATGTAGTGTAGCTGGGGTTTACCAATGGAAAGTCTCACTTCCTCATTCTCTGTCAGTTATAGGGAGGGGGCTCGCTAAAATTGTCCTTGTCTATATAGTGCAAATATAATGTCTCCCTTAGCAATGGGACACTTTTGGAACTGGTGGAGCTGAGATACATTAAGGCCTTACCCTAACCTTGTTTTACCGGGTAAGTTGACTGACAACACGTTCTCATTTACCGGCAACAACCTGGGGCATAGTTACAGGGGAGAGGAAGTGGGATGAACGGACCAATTGGAAGCTGGAAATTAGCTGGGAATGTATCCTGAACACCGGGGGTTCACACCCACTACCCTTTCGATAAGTGCCATGGGATCTTTAGTGATCTTCACAGAGAGTCAGGACACCCGTTTAACGTCCCACCTCAAAGTTAACGTGTCCATTCTGCATCCTGTTGGAACATCCCTCGTTCAGGAAGTAGATATCTTTAATCAGTAGGCTGAAGAACGGGATAACGATCTGAGAGAGAGAGAGAGAGAGAGAGAGGAGACAGAGAAAGGAGAGAGAGAAGACGTCAGGATTGAATTCAGCTGCCTGGGTAACAGTACAGGACATTTCCACAGACCAGTGTACTGACCACAGATCAGTGTACAGACCAGTGTACTGACCACAGATCAGTGTACAGACCAGTGTACTGACCACAGATCAGTGTACAGACCAGTGTACTGACCACAGATCAGTGTACAGACCAGTGTACTGACCACAGATCAGTGTACAGACCAGTGTACTGACCACAGATCAGTGTACAGACCAGTGTACTGACCACAGATCAGTGTACAGACCAGTGTACTGACCACAGATCAGTGTACAGACCAGTGTACTGACCACAGATCAGTGTACAGACCAGTGTACTGACCACAGATCAGTGTACAGACCACAGAGGACGTTCCCACCATTTGAAGAAATCAGAATCTACTAGATCTCCTAGAATCTACTAGATCTCCTAGAATCTACTAGATCTACTAGATCTCCTAGAATCTACTAGATCTCCTAGAATCTACTAGATCTATTAGATCTACTAGAATCTACTAGATCTACTAGATCTCATAGAATCTACTAGATCTCCTAGAATCTACTAGATCTCCTAGATCTCCTAGAATCTACTACATCTACTAGATCTCCTAGAATCTCCTAGAATATACTAGATCTCTTAGAATCTACTAGATCTACTAGATCTCCTAGAATCTCCTAGAATCTACTAGATCTCCTAGAATCTCTTAGAATCTACTAGATCTCCTAGAATCTACTAGATCTCCTAGAATCTCCTAGAATCTACTAGATCTCCTAGAATCTACTAGATCTACTATATCTCCTAGAATCTCCTAGAATCTACTAGATCTCCTAGAATCTACTAGATCTCCTAGAATCTCCTAGAATCTACTAGATCTCCTAGAATCTACTAGATTTCCTAGAATCTACTAGATCTACTAGATCTCCTAGAATCTACTAGATCTACTAGATCTCATAGAATCTACTAGAATCTCCTAGAATCTACTAGAATCTCCTAGAATCTACTAGATCTACTAGATCTCCTACTCTAACACGTTGAATGAAATACCGGGTCCTGAATCTCAGATGTGAGTGAAAGTATCAAGGCTCACCTTCTCTCTAGTGCTGTTGGCTGTTCTAGACCTCTGTGTCGCTCCTCTCAACGCCGTTCTGTAATTGTAGAAGTTACCGGAAGGGTCCATTTGGTGCTGAGGGAGGAAGAGACAGGGGGAGATCAGTATCACAGTGTCAGCTGAGCATAAAGTCAGATCTTCGTTCAAAATAAAAAAAAGTAGTTTAGAAACGTCTTATTCTTCTAGCTACGTCATTAGAGAGTGAGATTGCATCTTATGCTTTAGTCTGAACGGGATAACAATTGACTGTTAGCTGAAATGTCTAAACATACGGCGCCTTCAGGAAAGTATTCAGACCCCTGGACTTTTCCCACATTTTGTTACGTTTACAGACTTATTCTAAAATTGATTTTTTTTTATTTTTATCCTCAGCTATCTACACATAACGACAAAGCTAAAAAACAGGTTTTAAGACATTTTTACACATTAAAATATAATCAAAAGAAATATCTTTTTTTTACATAAGTTTTCAGACACGAAATTAAGGTCAGGTGCTTCCCCAACAGATTTGGGGGAGGGTACCAAAACATTTATGCAACATTGAAGGTCCCCAAGAACACAGTGGCCTCCATCATTGATAAATGGATGAAGTTTGAAACGACCAAGACTCTTCCTAGATCTGGCCGCCCGGACAAACTGAGCAATCGGGGGAGAAGGGCCTTGGTCAGGAAGGTGACCATGAAACCGATGGTCACTCTGACAGAGCTCTACAGTACCTCTGTGGAGATGGGAGAACCTTCCAGAAGGACAACCATCTCTGCAGTACTCCATCAATCAGACTTTTATGGTAGAGTGGTCAGACGGAAGCCACTCCTCAGTAAAGGGTACATGACAGCCCTATTAGAGTTTACCAAAAGGCACCAAAAGACTCTCAGACCATGAGAAACAAGATTCTCTGGTCTGATGAATCCAAGATTGAACTATTTGTCCTGAATGCCCAGCGTCATGTCTGGAGTTAACCTGGCACCATCCCTACGGTGAAGCATGGTGGTGGCAGCGTCATGCTGTGGGGATGTTTTCAGCGACAGGGACTGTCAGGATCAAGTGAAAGATGAACTGAGCAAAGTGAATGTCTTTGAGTGGCCCTGCCAGAGCCCAGACTTGAACCTGATCGAACATCTCTGCAGAGACCTGAAAATAGCTGTGCAGCAACGCTCCCCATCCAACCTGACAGAGCTTGAGAGGATCTGCAGAGAAGAATGGGAGAAACTCCCCCAATACAGGTGTGCCAAGCTTGTAGCGTCATTACCCAAGAAGAGTGGAGGCTGTAACCACTGCCAAAGTTGCTTTAACAAAGTACTGAGTGAACGGTCTGAATACTAATTTCAACAACAAAAAATATATACATTTGCAAAAATTTTGAAAAAACTGTTTGCTTTGTCATTTGGGTATTGTGTGTAGAATGAAGAGAGGGGGGGGGGGGGGGGGGCAATTTACATCCATTTTAGAATAAGGCTGTAACTTAACAAAATGTGGAAAAAGTCAAGGGGTCTGAATACTTTCTGAATGCACCGTATGGTACAATATGGTTGTTAGTCATTGGCCAGGCTTGGAGTTCCCTTCCCCCAAAATAGGTTGAATGCTTGTGGGAGAAGGCATCTCAATGACTATCAATCACTCACAGTCCCACGTAAACCGTCCCTGCCAAATCAACTGGACGCACATAAACTGCAAGACAGATGGAGTCATCAAACCAGCCCACCAACACTCTGACCTCTCAAAACAACGGAGGGAGGACAATAACCCAACATCACAGCTATCGACACTCTGACCTCTGACCTCTATCAACACAGGGAGGACAATAACCGAACGCCACAGCTATCAACACTCTCAGACAAAGACAGAGACA
>NC_092152.1:4268125-4280625 GCF_045791955.1 Oncorhynchus clarkii lewisi | reverse complement strand
ACTCTGCTTCTCAATCCAACACCATGCTTCCCATATGGTAATCACTCTGCTTCCCAATCCAACACTATGCTTCCCATATGGTAATCACTCGGCTTCCCATATGGTAATCACTCTGCTTCCCATATGGTAATCACTCTGCTTCCCAATCCAACACCATGCTTCCCATATGGTAATCACTCTGCTTCTCAATCCAACACCATGCTTCCCATATGGTAATCACTCTGCTTCCCAATCCAACACTATGCTTCCCATATGGTAATCACTCTGCTTCCCAATCCAACACTATGCTTCCCATATGGTAATCACTCTGCTTCCCAATCCAACACTATGCTTCCCATATGGTAATCACTCTGCTTCCCAATCCAACACTATGCTTCCCATATGGTAATCACTCTGCTTCCCAATCCAACACTATGCTTCCCATATGGTAAATCAGGTGTGTGTGAGTGCATATGTATTCAGGAGGACATATTTTCCCAGGGTCCTGTTTGTCTTTCCTTTTTATAACCCTCTGACCCTGTAATATCTCCCTATGGGTCCCTGGAGACTGAGGGGCTCTGCTTGTGGCTTCATCTCCGGGGAGAGAGGGGCTTGGGACAGCTGGTACTCACTCCTAGGGCCTCCACCCTCCCTCCACCCAGCCGTTCCTCCCTCCCACCATCCCCTTTTGCCTTCCCTCTCCTGCCAATACCCTCTCTCCCTCCCTCCTTCCCTCTCCTGCCAATACCCTCCCTCCCTCCATCCTTCCCTCTCTGGTCAGTGCTGACCATCTGTCTATATGGGTGTTTGTGTAGGACTTCTCAGCTGCCCCTCCTCTCATCATCCACCCCCTCCTCCTGAACCTCAAGGCCTGACCAGCTGCCCTCTTCCCTGGCCACTCAGGACCCCCCCCCCCCCCCCCCCTGTACCCCGTCTGGCTCTGGCCACCAAAAGCCTGGGGCAAGGACCCCAAACTAACCCAGACTTTTGTGCCTGGACCCTGGGGAAGGTCACAAGCTGGAGCCGAAGATAGATCGGGACGCATTAGAGCCAATCTGCTCAAGATTATCAATTGAAGCCTAGAGTTACCCTTTCTGTTCAGGTCAAGGACTATTTCCAAATGTGTTACTTTTTGGAGGGGAGGTATTCCTATAAAAGTAAATCAGCAATATTTGAAAGACTATTTAAAGTGAATAAATAAAACACTGTGATTTTCGTTTTGGGTGAAGGCTGCTATAGGGTTTAGGAAGGTACAAAGTCTCGCTGAAAAACAGATTGCATTTACTAATCGTATTTCCTGACTGTCGACAAAAAGCCTTTTGTGTTTAGAGCAAGTGAGCCGGTGAGTGAGTTGTCACAAGGTCGGGGTGCAAAAGCACAACAACAACAACAACAACAACAACACTTACAGATGATGGCCATGAGGGAGTTGAAGTTGCCGATGTTGAAGCACTCCCGCGCCACGTCGATGAAGAACTCCATGACTCGCGCTCGCTGCTTCTTCTTTACGGGCTGTCAAAAACATCAACAAGACAAGTCAACAACATCAACAACATCAACAACACGTCGATGAAGAACTCCATGACTCGCGCTCGCTGCTTCTTCTTTACGGGCTGTCAACAACATCAACAAGACAACAACATCAACAAGACAACAACATCAACAACACGTCGATGAAGAACTCCATGACTCGCGCTCGCTGCTTCTTCTTTACGGGCTGTCAACAACATCAACAACATCAACAAGACAAGTCAACAACATCAACAAGACAACAACATCAACAACATCAACAAGACAAGTCAACAACATCACCAAGACAAGTCAACAACATCAACAACATCAACAAGACGAGTCAACAACAGCGAAAACAAAGTCAACAACTGCGAAAAATCTACCCCACCCCTCACCACTCAGATCTACCCAACCCCTCACCACTCAGATCTACCCAACCCCTCACCACTCAGATCTACCCAACCCCTCACCACTCAGATCTACCCAACCCCTCACCACTCAGATCTACCCCACCCCTTACCACTCAGATCTACCCAACCCCTCACCACTCAGATCTACCCAACCCCTCACCACTCAGATCTACCCAACCCCTCACCACTCAGATCTACCCAACCCCTCACCCCTCAGATCTACCCAACCCCTCACCCCTCAGATCTACCCAACCCCTCACCACTCAGATCTACCCAACCCCTCACCACTCAGATCTACCCAACCCCTCAGATCTACCCAACCCCTCACCCCTCAGATCTACCCAACCCCTCACCACTCAGATCTACACAACCCCTCACCACTCAGATCTATCCAACCCCTCACCAATCAGATCTACCCAACCCCTCACCACTCAGATCTACCCAACCCCTCACCACTCAGATCTACCCAACCCCTCACCACTCAGATCTACCCAACCCCTCACCACTCAGATCTACCCAACCCTTCACCACTCAGATCTACCCAACCCTTCACCACTCAGATCTACCCAACCCCTCACCACTCAGATCTACCCAACCCCTCACCACTCAGATCTACCCAACCCCTCACCACTCAGATCTACCCAACCCCTCACCACTCAGATCTACCCAACCCCTCACCACTCAGATCTACCCAACCCCTCAGATCTACCCAACCCCTCACCCCTCAGATCTACCCAACCCCTCACCACTCAGATCTACCCAACCCCTCACCACTCAGATCTACCCAACCCTTCACCACTCAGATCTACCCAACCCTTCACCACTCAGATCTACCCAACCCCTCACCACTCAGATCTACCCAACCCCTCACCACTCAGATCTATCCAACCCCTCACCACTCAGATCTACCCAACCCCTCACCACTCAGATCTACCCAACCCCTCACCACTCAGATCTACCCAACCACTCACCCCTCAGATCTACCATACCACACCCCTCAGATCTACCCAACCACTCACCCCTCAGATCTCCCCAACCCCTCACCACTCAGATCTACCCAACCCCTCACCACTCAGATCTACCCAACCACTCCGATCTACCCAACCACTCAGATCTACCCAACCACTCAGATCTACCCAACCCCTCACCACTCAGATCTACCCAACCCTTCACCACTCAGATCTACCCAACCCTTCACCACTCAGATCTACCCAACCCCTCACCACTCAGATCTACCCAACCTATCACCACTCAGATCTACCCAACCCTTCACCACTCAGACCTACCCAACCCCTCACCCCTCAGATCTACCCAACCCCTCACCACTCAGATCTACCCAACCCTTCACCACTCAGATCTACCCAACCCCTCACCACTCAGATCTACCCAACCCCTCACCACTCAGATCTACCCAACCCCTCAGATCTACCCAACCCCTCACATCTACCCAACCACTCACCACTCAGATCTACCCAACCCCTCACCACTCAGATCTACCCAACCCCTCACCACTCAGATCTACCCCACCACTCACCCCTCAGATCTACCCAACCACTCACCCCTCAGATCTACCCAACCACTCACCCCTCAGATCTACCCAACCCCTCACCACTCAGATCTACCCAACCCCTCACCACTCAGATCTACCCAACCACTCCGATCTACCCAACCACTCAGATCTACCCAACCACTCAGATCTACCCAACCACTCAGATCTACCCAACCCCTCACCACTCCGATCTACCCAACCACTCCGATCTACCCAACCACTCAGACCTACCCAACCACTCAGACCTACCCAACCACTCAGACCTACCCAACCACTCACCATGCAGATCTCTGTGGCCACCAGGAAGCTGAGTCTGTTGAACCACTGTACATATGCCTCCAGGCTACTAGCCTTCTTCTGGTCGCTGAAACAGCTCTGTAGCAATAAAGACATACCATTTAATTAGCATGGTATAGATACCATTTAATTAGCACCAGTAGCATAGCATTTAATTAGCATCAGTAGCAAAGCATTTAATTAGCATAGTATAGATACCATTTAATTAGCACCAGTAGCATAGCATTTAATTAGCACCAGTAGCATAGTATTTAATTAGCACCAGTAGCATAGCATTTAATTAGCATAGTATAGATACCATTTAATTAGCACCAGTAGCATAGCATTGAATTAGCACCAGTAGCAAAGCATTTAATTAGCATAGTATATATACCATTTAATTAGCACCAGTAGCATAGCATTTAATTAGCATAGTATAGATACCATTCAATTAGCACCAGTAGCATAGCATTTCATTAGCATAGTATAGATACCATTTAATTAGCACCAGTAGCATAGCATTTAATTAGCACCAGTAGCATAGCATTTAATTAGCATAGTATAGATACCATTTAATTAGCACCAGTAGCATTGCATGTAATTAGCATAGTATAGATACCATTTAATTAGCACCAGTAGCATAGCATTGAATTAGCACCAGTAGCATAGCATTTAATTAGCATAGTTTAGATACCATTTAATTAGCACCAGTAGCATTGCATTGAATTAGCACCAGTAGCATAGCATTTCATTACCATTACTTAGCTCATTGCTAATTGGGTATTTTGTAAATTACAAAATTAGTAATACAGTTTGACAAACATCCGTTATATTTATATTCTATATATTTAAAAATGTGAACCTAGCTCCCCAGATGGGTGTATAGGCTTTATAGTTGTCTTTGTAATTAGACTATTATTGCAGACTTTGGCACTATGCTCCGAAGCTAGCTATTGACATTATTTAGCAGAGCTGAATAATTATAAATACCTTACATTCCTTTAGCTTGACGCATTTCTCTTCTCTCCCTCACACAATGGCCAAAAGTGGTCAACACACAGACCCACACCCCTTTGGAAGTGGATATAGAGGAGTAGCCCAAGGCACACAAAAAAAAGAACGCCAAAATAGCCCCACAAAACACCCCTGTTGCCTAGCAGCCGAACGCTGGCAAGCACGCGCACACACACCGAAAACAAAACCCTCGTGGCGGCTGTTTTGTGGCCGAGTGGTTGCATGGCGATACAACCAAAACATTGTATCCCTTGCAGACAGAAAGAGGGATGTTTAAAGGAACAGGAAGAGAGGGACAGCAGATATTTGGTCTACTACCACAGGTATGTCTGGGGATACACCGTCTACCTTACTGACACAAAATGGTGTCCTCACATTGACCCACCATGGGGTCAGTTTCAGTAGAGTCCATAATGAGTGACTGTCTGGAAAGGAAACTGGTGGTTCTAGACTCTAGATAGAGCCAAATCACTGCTCTTCTGATTTAAGCAATGTCGGTCATGGTGGTGATAGCCAACTGTATTGTATAACTACTTGGAGATAGACATTAGTACTAGTGGAGACGGATGGAACCAAATCTACTAACTTTCAGATTTTAGCAATATAAGGCAGGGTTCTACCTGCATTATCACACCACAGGGTTCTCTCTGCATTATCGCACCACGGGGTTCTATCTGCATTATCACCCCCCGGGGTTCTATCTGCATGATCACACCACAGGGTTTTATCTGCATTATCACACCACATGGTTCTGGCTGCATTATCACACCACAGGGTTCTACCTGCATTATCACACCACGGGGTTATATCTGCATTATCACACGACATGGTTCTGTCTGCATTATCACACCACGGGGTTCTAACTGCATTATCACCCCACAGGGTTATATCTGCATCGTCCCACCATGGGGTTCTATCTGCATTATCAACTCACAGGGATCTATCTGCATCGTCCCACCACAGGGTTTTAGCTGCATTATCGCGGGGTTCTATCTGCATTATCACGCCACAGGGTTATATAGCTGCATCATCACCCCACAGGGTCCAGCTGCATCATCCCACCACGGAGTTCTACTTGCATTATCAACTCACGGGGATCTATCTGCATCGTCCCACCACGGGGTTTTAGCTGCATTATCGCGGGGTTCTATCTGCATTATCGCAGTGTTCTAACTGCATTATCACATGGTTCCATCTGCCTTATCACACCACAGGGTTCTATCTGCCTTATCACACCACCGGGTTTTACCTGCATTATCACAGGGTTCTATCTGCCTTATCACCCCACAGGGTTCTAGCCAACTGTATCCTGTTCCATAACATACCAGTGACCTATTGTGGATAAGCATGCAGACTCATTACCTTATCATTGTCCAGAAGGTCTTTCTTCTCAAAAGCCTGGATAAATTCCTCTGGTTCGATGTTGCTCAGTCTCTCCTGAAAAGGGAAAAAGCAACTCAATAAATTCCATCATTCTTTGAATGCGTTCAGTCAGGTTGATGACGTTAATAAATGTTTCGCCAATTTTTACATCCCCCTTGTAAATATTGAGCTGTTATGATGCAGGCTACAGCAGAACAAACACAACCGTTTTAATGTACGGACAACAAACATAGCTGATGACAAGTAGCAATATGAACAGTGTCTCTCACCAGTTGACACGTGTCCACATACCTCTGGTCATGTAGTGTGTGTGAGTGAGTTGCTGTGTCTGTCTGTCTGTCTGTCTCTCAACAGTTCTATGTGAGTGAGTTGCTGTGTCTGTCTGTCTGTCTGTCTCTCAACAGTTCTATGTGAGTGAGTTGCTGTGTCTGTCTGTCTGTCTGTCTCTCAACAGTTCTATGTGAGTGAGTTGCTGTGTCTCTCTGTCTGTCTGTCTGTCTGTCTGTCTGTCTGTCTGTCTGTCTGTCTGTCTGTCTGTCTGTCTGTCTCTCACCAGTTCTATGTGAGTGAGTTGCTGGGCCATGGTGAAGGGGTCATTGCAGATGGACAGCATGTCCCTCTGGATGGCCTGAGGCTTGGCCTTGAGCACGGTCAGTCTGTCTGTAGCCGTAGCATTGATCTTGACCAGGGCTTCCTCGTACTGGCTCAGAGTAGTCAGCTTCCTGATTAGGACTTGAATCATCTGGTGAACCACCTTCCTGTACAGCTGGAGGGAGGGATGGAGGGAGAGAGATGGAGGGAGAGAGATCGAGAGAGAGATGGAGGGAGGGACGGAGGGAGAGGGATGGAGGGAGAGAGATGAGGGAGAGAGAGGGATGGAGGGAGAGGAAGAGGGAGGAAGGGATGTAGGGAGAGGAGAGGGATGGAGGGAGAGAGATGGAGGGAGAGGAAGAGGGATGGAGGGAAGAAGGGATGGAGGGAGGGAGGGGGATGGAGAGAGGGAGAGGAAGAGGGAGGAAGGGATGGAGGGAGAGGAGAGGGATGGAGGGAGGGAGGGAGGAAGGGATGAGGGAGGGAGAGGAGAGGGATGGAGGAAGAGGGATGGAGGGAGAGGAAGAGGGAAGAAGGGATGGAGGGAGAGGAGAGGGAGAGAGATGGAGGGAGGGAGAAGAAGAGGGATGGAGGGAGAGGAAGAGGGACGGAGGGTGAGGAAGAGGGATGGAGGGTGAGGAAGAGGGATGAAAAAAGAGGAAGGAAGAGGAGAGGGATGGAGGGAGAGGGATGGAGGGAGAGAGATGGAGGGAGAGGAAGAGGGAGGAAGGGATGGAGGGAGAGGAGAGGGATGAGGGAGAGAGATGGAGGGAGGGAGAAGAAGAGGGATGGAGGGAGAGGAAGAGGGACGGAGGGTGAGGAAGAGGGACGGAGGGTGAGGAAGAGGGATGAAAAAAGAGGAAGAGGGATGGAGGGAGGAAGACAGGAAGTCAGTTTCATTGAGTTCACAGGCATGTTATGCATTAAATATAGTAACTATATAGCTGGAAGGAGGAATGAAGGGAGTGGTGTGTGGAGAGACAATTCCCGGTCACGGCCCCTTTCCATCCCGCTGGTATGAGGTTCAAGAAAAGAGAAGGAGGCTTTCTGCGACCACATCCCGTCTCCCTCCACCTCCTGTCTGCCAATTCAAGCCAAGGGAAACTACAGTAGGTTCTGCAAACAAGTCTCAAGTTCAGTTCAGCAGCGGGCCGGCCAGCGTGGGAAAGCAGCACTTTTCTCAAAAAATAACTTTCCTTCAAACTGTATGTGTGTTGTTGTCGACCAAGAAATTCAACTAATCTGTCTCATCAAGCCAATCACCACTCACCTTGTCAACTCAAGTCAATCACCACTCACCTTGTCAACTCAAGCCAATCACCACTCACCTTGTCAACTCAAGCCAATCACCACTTAAACTGGAGGTATCACAGCCTTAAACAGCAATGTTGGGGAGGGGGGGGGGGGGGGGGGGGCTAGATTATAGAGAATAATATTCTCTCCCGCTGTAATCCCACTTTTGTGTGTGGTGGAGATTAAATGCTCTCCGTCACGGGGATGAACCCCAGATGACAACTTTAACTCCCTTCAGGTCTTTACTACAGCATTACATCATTCACCTCCTCTCCTCTCTGGTAACCTAGCAGTGGTGCTCTCTCTCTGGTAACCTAGTGGTGCTCTCTCTCTGGTAACCTAGCAGTGCTCTTCTCTCCAGTAACCTAGCAGTGGTGCTCTCTCTCTGGTAACCTAGCAGTGGTGCTCCTCTCTGGTAACCTAGCAGTGGTGCTCCTCTCTCTGGTAACCTAGCAGTGGTGCTCCTCTCTCCGGTAACCTAGCAGTGGTGCTCCTCTCTCCAGTAACCTAGCAGTGGTGCTCCTCTCTCTGGTAACCTAGCAGTGGTGCTCCTCTCTCTGGTAACCTAGCAGTGGTGCTCCGCTCTCTCTGGTAAACTAGCAGTGGTGCTCCTCTCTCTGGTAACCTAGCAGTGGTGCTCCTCTCTGGTAACCTAGCAGTGGTGCTCCTCTCTGGTAACCTAGCAGTGGTGCTCCTCTCTGGTAACCTAGTGGTGGTGCTCCTCTCTGGTAACCTAGCAGTGGTGCTCCTCTCTGGTAACCTAGCAGTGCTCTTCTCTCCAGTAACCTAGCAGTGGTGCTCCTCTCTCTGGTAACCTAGCAGTGCTCTTCTCTCCGGTAACCTAGCAGTGCTCTTCTCTCCAGTAACCTAGCAGTGCTCCTCTCTCTGGTAACCTAGCAGTGCTCTTCTCTCTGGTAACCTAGCAGTGCTCTTCTCTCCAGTAACCTAGCAGTGCTCCTCTCTCTGGTAACCTAGCAGTGCTCTTCTCTCCAGTAACCTAGCAGTGCTCTTCTCTCCAGTAACCTAGCAGTGCTCCTCTCTCTGGTAACCTAGCAGTGCTCTTCTCTCCAGTAACCTAGCAGTGCTCTTCTCTCCAGTAACCTAGCAGTGCTCTTCTCTCCAGTAACCTAGCAGTGCTCTTCTCTCCAGTAACCTAGCAGTGCTCCTCTCTCTGGTAACCTAGCAGTGCTCTTCTCTCCAGTAACCTAGCAGTGCTCTTCTCTCCAGTAACCTAGCAGTGCTCCTCTCTCTGGTAACCTAGCAGTGCTCTTCTCTCCAGTAACCTAGCAGTGCTCTTCTCTCCAGTGACCTAGCAGTGCTCTTCTCTCCAGTAACCTAGCAGTGCTCTTCTCTCCAGTAACCTAGCAGTGCTCTTCTCTCCAGTAACCTAGCAGTGCTCTTCTCTCCAGTAACCTAGCAGTGCTCTTCTCTCCAGTAACCTAGCAGTGGTGCTCCTCTCTCTGGTAACCTAGCAGTGCTCTTCTCTCCAGTAACCTAGCAGTGCTCTTCTCTCCAGTAACCTAGCAGTGGTGCTCCTCTCTCTGGTAACCTAGCAGTGGTGCTCCTCTCTCTGGTAACCTAGCAGTGGTGCTCCTCTCTGGTAACCTAGCAGTGGTGCTCCTCTCTCTGGTAACCTAGCAGTGGTGCTCCTCTCTCTGGTAACCTAGCAGTGGTGCTCCTCTCTGGTAACCTAGCAGTGGTGCTCCTCTCTGGTAACCTAGCAGTGGTGCTCCTCTCTCTGGTAACCTAGCAGTGGTGCTCCTCTCTGGTAACCTAGCAGTGGTGCTCCTCTCTCTGGTAACCTAGCAGTGGTGCTCCTCTCTCTGGTAACCTAGCAGTGGTGCTCCTCTCTGGTAACCTAGCAGTGGTGCTCCTCTCTGGTAACCTAGCAGTGCTCCTCCTCTCTCTGGTAACCTAGCAGTGCCCCTCCTCTCTCTGGTAACCTAGCAGTGCTCCTCTCTCCAGTAACCTAGCAGTGCTCCTCTCTGGTAACCTAGCAGTGCTCCTCTCTCCAGTAACCTAGCAGTGCCCCTCCTCTCTCCAGTAACCTAGCAGTACTCCTCTCTCCAGTAACCTAGCAGTGCTCCTCTCTCCAGTAACCTAGCAGTGCTCTTCTCTCCAGTAATCTAGCAGTGCTCCTCTCTCCAGTAACCTAGCAGTGCTCCTCTCTCCAGTAACCTAGCAGTGCTCCTCTCTCCAGTAACCTAGCAGTGCTCTTCTCTCCAGTAACCTAGCAGTGCTCCTCTCTCTGCTAACCTAGCAGTGCTCCTCTCTCCAGTAACCTAGCAGTGCTCCTCTCTCCAGTAACCTAGCAGTGCTCCTCTCTGGTAACCTAGCAGTGCTCCTCTCTCCAGTAACCTAGCAGTGCCCTTCCTCTCTCCAGTAACCTAGCAGTGCTCCTCTCTCCAGTAACCTAGCAGTGCTCCTCTCTCCAGTAACCTAGCAGTGCTCCTCTCTCCAGTAACCTAGCAGTGCTCCTCTCTCCAGTAACCTAGCAGTGCTCCTGTCTCCAGTAACCTAGCAGTGCTCCTCTCTCCAGTAACCTAGCAGTGCTCCTCTCTCCAGTAACCTAGCAGTGCTCCTCTCTGGTAACCTAGCAGTGCTCCTCTCTGGTAACCTAGCAGTGCTCCTCTCTCTGGTAACCTAGCAGTGGTGCTCCTCTCTCCGGTAACCTAGCAGTGGTGCTTCTCTCTCCAGTAACCTAGCAGTGCTCCTCTCTGGTAACCTAGCTGTGCTCCTCTCTCTGGTAACCTAGCAGTGCTCCTCTCTGGTAACCTAGCATTGCTCCTCTCTCTGGTAACCTAGCAGTGGTGCTCCTTTCTCTGGTAACCTAGCAGTGCTCCTCTCTCTGGTAACCTAGCAGTGCTCCTCTCTCTGGTAACCTAGCAGTGCTTCTTTCTCCAGTAACCTAGCAGTGCTCCTCTCTGGTAACCTAGCAGTGCTCTTCTCTCTGGTAACCTAGCAGTGGTGCTCCTCTCTCCGGTAACCTAGCAGTGGTGCTCCTCTCTCCAGTAACCTAGCAGTGCTCCTCTCTCTGGTAACCTAGCAGTGCTCCTCTCTCTGGTAACCTAGCAGTGCTTCTCTCTCCAGTAACCTAGCAGTGCTCCTTTCTGGTAACCTAGCAGTGCTCTTCTCTCTGGTAACCTAGCAGTGGTGCTCCTCTCTCCGGTAACCTAGCAGTGGTGCTCCTCTCTCCAGTAACCTAGCAGTGCTCCTCTCTCTGGTAACCTAGCAGTGCTCCTCTCTCTGGTAACCTAGCAGTGCTTCTCTCTCCAGTAACCTAGCAGTGCTCCTCTCTGGTAACTTATTAGTGCTCTTCTCTCTGGTAACCTAGCAGTGGTGCTCCTCTCTCCGGTAACCTAGCAGTGGTGCTCCTCTCTCCAGTAACCTAGCAGTGCTCCTCTCTCTGGTAAGCTAGCAGTGGTGCTCCTCTCTCTGGTAACCTAGCAGTGCCCCTCTCTCTGGTAACCTAGCAGTGGTGCTCCTCTCTGGTAACCTAGCAGTGCCTCTCCTCTCTCTGGTAACCTAGCAGTGGTGCTCCTCTCTCCGGAAACCTAGCAGTGCCCCTCCTCTCTCTGGTAACCTAGCAGTGCCTCTCCTCTCTCTGGTAACCTAGCAGTGCCCCTCCTCTCTCTGGTAACCTAGCAGTGCCTCTCCTCTCTCTGGTAAGCTAGCAGTGGTGCTCCTCTCTCTGGTAACCTAGCAGTGCCCCTCCTCTCTCTGGTAACCTAGCAGTGGTGCTCCTCTCTGGTAACCTAGCAGTGCCTCTCCTCTCTCTGGTAACCTAGCAGTGCCCCTCCTCTCTCCGGTAACCTAGCAGTGCCTCTCCTCTCTCCGGTAACCTAGTAATCTAATAATAATAATAAAACAATTAGTAGAACTCTGACCTCAGCAATCGGGCATTAAGTACAACTGTAAACTTAGATAAACTTAGAGGACTTTACTGTAATATATGTACACAATATCTTGGGACTTTCACCATCCATCAAAAAGGTGTAATTAGTTGCACTCAATAAATATCTTACTTCATTTTATATTATATATGTATCCTTATGTAATACATGTATCACTAGCCACTTTAATAATGCTACCTTATATAAATGTTACTTACCCTACATTATTCATCTCATAGGCATACGTATATACTGTACTCTATATCATCGACTGTATCCTTATGTAATACATGTATCACTAGCCACTTTAATAATGCTACCTTATATAAATGTTACTTACCCTACATTATTCATCTCATAGGCATACGTATATACTGTACTCTATATCATCGACTGTATCCTTATGTAATACATGTATCACTAGCCACTTTAATAATGGGAATTGATGGGAAATGATGTAAATATATCACTAGCCACTTTAAACAATGCTACCTTATATACATGTTACTTACCCTACATTATTCATCTCATAGGCATACGTATATACTGTACTCTATATCATCGACTGTATCCTTATGTAATACATGTATCACTAGCCAC
>NC_092152.1:4165625-4258125 GCF_045791955.1 Oncorhynchus clarkii lewisi | reverse complement strand
AGGGAAAAGGAATAGGGCTCTGGAATAAAACACTGAAAATAATGTGAGGTTTAGAAGATCTTATAGGTTGTGTTCTATGAGTTAATAATTTGTACCTTTATTTAACTAGGCAAGTAAGTTAAGAACAAATTCTTATTTACAATGACGGCCTAGGAACAGTGGGTTAAACTGCCTTGTTCAGGAGGCAGAACGATAACACTTCTCACCTTGTCAGCTCGGTGATTTGAACCTGCAACTTTTGTTTACTGGCCCAGCGCGTTAACCACTAGGCTACCTGCCTCTCCCCCTAACCACTAGGCTGCCTGCCTTTCCCCCTAACCACTAGGCTACCTGCCTCTCCCTCTAACCACTAGGCTACCTGCCTCTCCCTCTAACCACTAGGCTACCTGCCTCCTCTACACTCTAACCACTAGGCTACCTGCCTCTAACCACTAGGCTACCTGCCTCTAACCACTAGGCTGCCTGCCTCTAACCACTAGGCTACCTGCCTCTAACCACTAGGGTACCTGCCTCTAATCACTAGGCTACCTGCCTCTAACCACTATTCTACCTGCCTCCCCCTCTAACCACTAGGCTGCCTGCCTATAACCACTAGGCTACCTACTCTAACCACTAGGCTGCCTACTCTAACCACTAGGCTACCTGCCTCTAACCACTAGGCTACCTGCCTCTAACCACTAGGCTACCTGCCTCCCCCTCTAACCACTAGGCTGCCTGCCTCTAACCACTAGGCTGCCTGTCTCTAACCACTAGGCTACCTGCCTCTAACCACTAGGCTACCTACTCTAACCACTAGGCTGCCTACTCTAACCACTAGGCTACCTGCCTCTAACCACTAGGCTACCTGCCTCTAACCACTAGGCTACCTACTCTAACCACTAGGCTACCTACTCTAACCACTAGGCTACCCTGCCCCCTCTACACTCTAACCACTAGGCTACCCTGCCTCCTCTACGCTCTAACCACTAGGCTACCCTGCCACCTCTACACTCTAACCACTAGGCTACCTGCCTCCTCTACACTCTAACCACTAGGCTACCCTGCCTCCTCTACACGCTAACCACTAGGCTACCTGCCACCTCTACACTCTAACCACTAGGCTACCTACTCTAACCACTAGGCTACCTACCGCCTCTACGCTCTAACCACTAGGCTACCTGCCTCCTCTACACTCTAACCACTAGGCTACCCTGCCTCCTCTACACTCTAACCACTAGGCTACCCTGCCGCCTCTACACTCTAACCACTAGGCTACCCTGCCGCCTCTACACTCTAACCACTAGGCTACCCTGCCTCCTCTACACTCTAACCACTAGGCTACCCTGCCGCCTCTACACTCTAACCACTAGGCTACCTGCCCGCCTCTACACTCTAACCACTAGGCTACCCTGCCGCCTCTACACTCTAACCACTAGGCTACCCTGCCTCCTCTACACTCTAACCACTAGGCTACCTTCCACCTCTACACTCTAACCACTAGGCTACCTACCGCCTCTACACTCTAACCACTAGGCCATTCATCACCTTTACGTTTTGTTCTATGAGATAATATCAGTCAGTTAACATGATCTGTATGAATTATAAAGCCTTTATGTACTTAAAAAAAAAATATATATATATATTATTATTACATAAATTCTTAAAAATTCACAAAAAGTAACTGGTGAAGATGATGTCATAGAACAAAACGTATCAGATCTCCTCGTTTACAACAGACCTTGTTTTCGGACTTTGTCCAAAAACCTCCATAAATTCTCCCCATAGGCTTTGGCCAACAAACCATGTCAGAGTTAGTGCCTACAAAAAGACGCCGTTCCCTCTATTCAGGAAGTTTATTTATGTCGTCCCACTGCACGAGTGCCAGGGAAGGAGAGGGGTGTGTGATGGGTGTGTCGTAGACACACACACACGCGCACGCACACACACACAGCTCCCTCATCCGTACACACACACACACGCATGCACACACACGCACGCACGCACGCACACACACACACACACACACACAACTCCCTCATCCGTACACACACGCACAACTCCCTCATCCGTACACGCACACACACAACTCCCTCATCCGTACACGCACACACACAACTCCCTCATCCGTACACACACACGCACATCCCATCTCCTTGAGTGAGAACACACCACAGTGATTTACATCAGAATGGAGAGAGTAGCATCTGTTGCACCATGTGTCTCTCTGGCGGTAAGATGGAGATCATGAGACTATACGAGCCAACGTGTCAACGCCTCCGCTGAAACAAAGGCCTAACTTTAGCACTGCTGCTGTTTGGATTGGTTAAGCCTTGCCACTTGGTATGTGTGTGTGTGGTAGAGCAAAGCAAGCATGAACAAAAGGAACAGATTGACACCAGATATATACGGACGGCTGGTTTTAGATAGTAACTTCGCTGGCTGTGTGTTTAAAAATAAAAATACAAAAAACACAACGATCATAACACATTTACTACATGTTGACATCATGAGTTAACACATTTACTACATGTTGACATCATGAGTTAACACATTTACTACATGTTGACATCATGAGTTAACACATTTACTACATGTTGACATCATGAGTTAACACATTTACTACATGTTGACATCATGAGTTAACACATTTACTACATGTTGACATCATGAGTTAACACATTTACTACATGTTGACATCATGAGTTAACACATTTACTACATGTTGACATCATGAGTTAACACATTTACTACATGTTGACATCATGAGTTAACACATTTACTACATGTTGACATCATGAGTTAACACATTTACTACATGTTGACATCATGAGTTAACACATTTACTACATGTTGACATCATGAGTTAACACATTTACTACATGTTGACATCATGAGTTAACACATTTACTACATGTTGACATCATGAGTTAACACATTTACTACATGTTGACATCATGAGTTAACACATTTACTACATGTTGACATATGAGTTAACACATTTACTACATGTTGACATCATGAGTTAACACATTTACTACATGTTGACATCATGAGTTAACACATTTACTACATGTTGACATCATGAGTTAACACATTTACTACATGTTGACATCATGAGTTAACACATTTACTACATGTTGACATCATGAGTTAACACATTTACTACATGTTGACATCATGAGTTAACACATTTACTACATGTTGACATCATGAGTTAACACATTTACTACATGTTGACATCATGAGTTAACACATTTACTACATTTTGACATCATGAGTTAACACATTTACTACATGTTGACATCATGAGTTAACACATTTACTACATGTTGACATCATGAGTTAACACATTTACTACATGTTGACATCATGAGTTAACACATTTACTACATGTTGACATCATGAGTTAACACATTTACTACATGTTGACATCATGAGTTAACACATTTACTACATGTTGACATCATGAGTTAACACATTTACTACATGTTGACATCATGAGTTAACACATTTACTACATGTTGACATCATGAGTTAACACATTTACTACATGTTGACATCATGAGTTAACACATTTACTACATGTTGACATCATGAGTTAACACATTTACTACATGTTGACATCATGAGTTAACACATTTACTACATGTTGACATCATGAGTTAACACATTTACTACATGTTGACATATGAGTTAACACATTTACTACATGTTGACATCATGAGTTAACACATTTACTACATGTTGACATCATGAGTTAACACATTTACTACATGTTGACATCATGAGTTAACACATTTACTACATGTTGACATCATGAGTTAACACATTTACTACATGTTGACATCATGAGTTAACACATTTACTACATGTTGACATCATGAGTTAACACATTTACTACATGTTGACATCATGAGTTAACACATTTACTACATGTTGACATCATGAGTTAACACATTTACTACATGTTGACATCATGAGTTAACACATTTACTACATGTTGACATCATGAGTTAACACATTTACTACATGTTGACATCATGAGTTAACACATTTACTACATGTTGACATCATGAGTTAACACATTTACTACATGTTGACATCATGAGTTAACACATTTACTACATGTTGACATCATGAGTTAACACATTTACTACATGTTGACATCATGAGTTAACACATTTACTACATGTTGACATCTTTATTTAACACATTTACTACATGTTGACATCATGAGTTAACACATTTACTACATGTTGACATCTTTATTTAACCAGGCAAATCCAAACTAATTCCTACGCACAAATAGAAACGACTGTCTGGTTTATAAACAGCAGTAGCCTAGTGGTTAGAGTGTAGAGGAGGCAGGGTAGCCTAGTGGTTAGAGTGTAGAGGTGGCAGGTAGCCTAGTGGTTAGAGTGTAGAGGAGGCAGGTAGCCTAGTGGTTAGAGTGTAGAGGCGGCAGGGTAGTCTAGTGGTTAGAGTGTAGAGGAGCCAGGGTAGCCTAGTGGTTAGAGTGTAGAGGAGGCAGGTAGTCTAGTGGTTAGAGTGTAGAGGTGGCAGGGTAGCCTAGTGGTTAGAGTGTAGAGGAGGCAGGTAGCCTAGTGGTTATCCATGACTTAAAAATAACCATGTGTTTCCTATCCTAAAGCCAATCTGTTCCCAGTCATTCCTTGGCACTACCCTCCGCCCAGTCATTACCACACGCCACCTGATGACACGAGTCGTGTGGCAAGTCTTAAAGAACTAGGGTACTTTCTCGCCACAGGGAAACAACCGATTCAATTTAATTTATTTTTTAAATTATTTAACTAGGCAAGTCAGTTAAGAACAAATTCTTATTTACAATGACGGCCTAGGAACAGTGGGTTAACTGCCTGTTCAGGGGCAGAACGACAGATTTGTACCTTGGCAGCTCGGGGGTTTGAACTGGCTAGTCCAACACTCTAACCACTAGGCTACCCTGCCGCCCCTCCACTCTAACCACTAGGCTACCCTGCCGCCTCTACACTCTAACCACTAGGCTACCTACCGCCCCTCCACTCTAACCACTAGGCTACCCTGCCGCCCCTCCACTCTAACCACTAGTCTACCCTGCCTCCTCTACACTCTAACCACTAGTCTACCCTGCCTCCTCTACACTCTAACCACTAGTCTACCCTGCCTCCTCTACACTCTAACCACTAGTCTACCCTGCCTCCTCTACACTCTAACCACTAGTCTACCCTGCCTCCTCTACACTCTAACCACTAGTCTACCCTGCCTCCTCTACACTCTAACCACTAGACTACCCTGCCGCCCCTATCCTTGTCATAGGCCATGATATGGAAGTAAAAGGGTAGTGACATGTTTTAGGTAGTGATTAGTGACGTACTACAATCCCACATGACAAAAACAAATGTTTTATACAGTTTACTATACAATTCTGTAGAATAATATATGAAACACTGTAGAATCCCTCAATCATGTGTAGTACTTAATATAGAATGCTGTAGTATACTATAGTAAATATACTAGTATTTAGTAGTACTAGTATTCACTACTACAGAAATGTCCCCGATAACACCACAGTCTGCGAAAACATTTTTTAACTATAGTGAATACTACCCTGCACATTCTCATCTCCTATATACCTATCTATCTATCTACCTCACTATCTACCTATCTATCCCACTACCTACCTACCTACCTACCTAACTACCTCACTACCTACCTACCTCACTACCTACCTACCTCACTAACTACCTACCTCACTACCTACCTACCTCACTACCTACCTATCTATCCCACTACCTACCTACCTACCTAACTACCTACCTCACTACCTACCTACCTACCTCACTACCTACCTACCTCACTACCTGCCTATCTATCCCACTACCTACCTACCTCACTACCTACCTACCTCACTACCTACCTACCTACCTCACTAACTACCTATCTACCTCACTACCTACCTACCTCACTACCTACCTACCTCACTACCTGCCTATCTATCCCACTACCTACCTACCTCACTACCTACCTACCTCACTACCTACCTATCTATCTACCTCACTACCTACCTACCTCACTACCTACCTCACTACCTACTTTCCTACCTCACTACCTACTTTCCTACCTCACTACCTACCTACCTCACTACCTACCTACCTACCTCACTACCTACCTACCTCACTACCTGCCTATCTATCCCACTACCTACCTACCTTACTACCTACCTACCTCACTACCTACCTACCTACCTCACTACCTACCTTACTACCTACCTACCTCACTACCTACCTACCTACCTCACTACCTACTTTCCTACCTCACTACCTACCTACCTCACTACCTACCTACCTCACTACCTACCTACCTACCTCACTACCTACCTACAGGTCATGGAAAATGTGCTCTCTTTGTATTTCTCCAGTAGGTATCCTGAAGGAAAAAGACCTCACTTCTATGTAAAAGATGATAGAACAAAAGCTACAGTAATTACCGCAGTATACACTACTATTTGTTTTACTCAAGTATTTATACTATAGTAAATTGTAAATACTACAGTATTCACTGTAGTGTTTTTTTTTTGCAGACTTCAGTCACTGACGGTGAGACCATCAGTTATCCTGGGCTGTAAAACAGTACACAGGAAATCCTATTCCCACGCCTCAGGCCTGGGTGGAGTCATGCAGGGAGAGAGAGGTTTGGCCCTAAACAGAGTGTACACAGTGGCAGAATATCTGACCACTGTGACTGACCCAAAATTAATAAAAGCGTTGATGTACAGACTCAGTGAGCGTAGCCTTGCTATTGAGAGGCAGCTGAAGGCAGACCTGGCTCTCAAGAGAAGACAGGCTATGTGCTCACTGCCCACAAAATGAGGTGGAAACTGAGCTGCACTTCCTAACATCCTGCCAAATGTATGACCATATTAATGCATCCCAAATCAACTAGCCAAACCGCACATCCCCTTTTTAAAAAACGAGAAAAAAAAGTGGAAATAATATTTTGTCTATTATAAGACGCCATAGCCAGTATACACTTCCTCAACATAGTCTAAATTAATCTAAGATTACTCAAGAAATCTGTCATTCATTTTTGACGTTTTTGCCAAAAGAGATCTTAGTTACCTCTAACTCTAACTAAGATGTTTGGTGCAGTGTTTTTCAATAGTAATAAAAAATGTGGATTGAAACCAGTCTCTCGTTGAACGACAAAGACTTTCTTGTAGAATCCCTACTGTTGACCAATCACCGATAAAAAGGGACGTAGTTTGCCTCCATAAAGAAAAATGCTGTGTCCCCGAACAGTGAAAATCACCCGAAGTCCAACATGAAGAAAAACGTCACAAAATGTCGTCATAATATATGCAAACGCCTTTAGAGACACATTCCCCCTCAGATTATTACACAGAGACACAAAGAACACGAAAACAAATCCAATGTTGATTAACTCCCGTATCAGCCGAAATACCAGCGTGCCATCACAACAGCAAGATTTGTGAAATGGGCAACCGGTGAATTTTAATTTATGGGCTTTATTGGCATGGGAAACATATATGTTTATATTGCCAAAGCAAGTGAAATAGATCATAAACATTAAACAGTAAACGTTACGCTTACAAAAGTTCCCAGAATAATAAAAAAGACATTTCAAAATGATTGGTCAACAGTAGGGATTCTCCAAGAAAGTGAAGAACAAACACCGTTGTAAAGTCCCTGGAAATGAAAGAGAGGAGAAGATATACAACACTGTATATAGACATAATGACATTTTGAAATGTCTTTATTTTTCTGGGAACTTTTGTAAGCGTAATGTTCACTGTTTCATGTTTATGATCTATTTCACTTGCTTTGGCAATAATAAACATATATGTTTTCCCATGCCAATAAAGCCCATACATTAAAATTGAAATTGAGAGAGCGAAGCGAGATGAGGGGGAGAGAATAGGGACGAGAAGGAGATTCTTGGAGGAGCCTAAAATAAACAGAACCCCCACCCCCCTCCTCCTCCCTTAGTTAAACAATCTAAAGCATGAAGAATGTCACTCACCTACAGCATTAAGAAATAGAATCGGAGATTAAGAACTAGATATCGTTGGTTCACCGGCTGAAGTCTGGGCTGAGGGCTAAAGGAAACCTATCTAGGGGCTATCTATCTATATTGATTATTTATTTTATTTTACTAAACCTTGTAGACTTAACAGGTTAAGCAAAGGCCATGGAAGGGACCCTGATGAGGAGGTAAATAAAAACAAACCACCTAGGTAGTAATGAAAACGATATCATGTTAGAAAACAGGTCCCGTTATAAAATACATTCTGCGCGTTAGTGAGGAAAACACTCTTAAATACAGCAACAATACCATCAACCTGTTTCCGCATAGCCAGTCATTGCAGTAGACAGAAGAAGTGACTGTTGTGTGTTTTAGTCAAATCACACTAGCATAGCATACAACCTACCTAGGTCCCATGGGTTGACCAGTGGCTCCCAACAAGGGATCCTAGGACCCCTGGGGGTACTTAGTCTACCCACAGGGGTAATTGAGAAGACTCAAGAGACCCTAGGTTTACTAGAAAAATGCACAAGAGGGGGTACTTCATGGGTACTCACTCTGGGCAGAGGGAAAGAAATCAGTTGGTGGTACACTGAAAACCACTGGGTTTGACAACGATTTTTTTTTTTTTTCATTTATTAGGCTACAAATCTATTCCGTATATTCATCAAAGCACAGAGAATGAATCCAAATAAACCCCTATAGCGCTTGAATCTCAACAAAACTCACAAGTCAGACGCAGTAAAAAAAAAGAACGCAAAATACATCCCCCCCAGAAGCAGCAACCTACAGAGTAGACTGCACACATCGCCGTCCTCTCAGAGCGCACAGAACACCTAGGCATACTGTGATAGTCATTCAATACGGGGCGAAATTATTCTCAAACTAAACTCTAAAGCAAATGGATAAAATCCCAATATTTACACCAAAGTAGACCATAAAAAGGAAAATATCTCACCTCAGAATAAGTAACTGCAGAATCCTCAATATATCTTTCCCACTAGAATAAAGCGAGCACTTTCTCCAACGAAACCTGTGAGCTTCTACTGATATTCAGCCGCAGGTTTCCTTACATTCAGCATTTTCTCTTACAGATCACGAGTTGAAGGAACGTGGTGTTCACGGTTTTTACAAGGCTTGACGGAGTTCTTGGTATAACACACAATCATCCACAGTCATATTGCAGCGAGACTGCGCAGCGGAGATCCTCACTCCAAACGTGTTGACTTGTTTGAGCTGGAGAAACCGGGAAAGTCGACTAATGACTTGACGATACCGCAGGCCAGCCAATCAGAGACGAGAACGAGCTTGGGGCACTCGCTCGCTTGTCAATGAGCAAGTTCGTTTTGCATAGCCCTGTGCCCCGGGTGTGAGGAGTGTGTACATTTTAGACCTTTCCATTGGTCCTCAAGTGAACTCTTTACTCACCCGGGGCAATGGTCCATGCAAAACGAGCGCTCTTTTGCAATTTTACGCATCATGATATGCGATAATAAATGAGAAAATCCTTGAACACACGCATGTCATTACCATTGTAGGGATCCAATAATAAACTGTCGTGAATGGTGTCTCAAAGCAATGTTTTCTGGGGACTAAACAGTTGTGACATTCATTCATTGTTGAAATAATTTTATGTGAAAATTGTTGAAACAAGCACCCGTAGGCCTATACGCAAAATATAGTTTAGTGTCATTTATCCAAACATGAATAACGAAGCATTTCAGGCACTTTTGTGCGTCCTAGCCTATGGGATTTACAGATGGCATGACAGGCTGTTTACTAACCATGGGTTATTACTACCGTGCAGACATTTTGGTAAATGTATTAAAAATAGAAAACAGAAGCACCTTATTTACATAAGTATTCAGACCCTTTGCTATGAGACTCGAAATTCAGCTCAGGTGCATCCTGTTTCCATTGATCATCCTTGAGATGTTTCTACAACTTGATTGGAGTCCAACATGTGGTAAATTCAAATGATTGGACAGGATTTGGAAAGACACACACCTGTCTATATAAGGTCCCACAGTTGACAGTGCATGTCAGAGCAAAAACCAAGCCATGAGGTTGAAGGAATTGTCCGTAGAGCTACGAGACAGGATTGTGTCGGGGCACAAGAAGGAGTTTGGATCCACCAAGACTCTTCCTAGAGATGGCCGCCCGGCCAAACTGAGCAATCCGGGGGAGAAGGGCCTTGGTCAGGGAGGTGACCAAGAACCTGATGGTCACTCTGACAGAGCTCTAGGTGTTCCTCTGTGTAGATGAGAGAACCTTCCAGAAGGACAACCATCTCTGCAGCACTCCACCAAGCAGGCCATTATGGTAGAGTGGACTGGGAGACTAGTCAGGATCGAGGAAAAGATGAACGGAGCAAAGTACAGAGAGATCCTTGATGAAAACCTGCTACAGAGCTCTCAGAACCTCAGACTGGGACGAAGGTTCACCTTCAAACAAGACAACGACCCTAAGCACACAGCCAAGACAACGCAATAGTGGCTTCGGTACAATTCTCTGATTGTCCATTGAGCGGCCCAGCCAGAGCCCAGACATCTCTGGAGAGACCTGAAAATAGCTGTGCAGCAACGCTCCCCATCCAACCCGACAGAGCTTGAGAGGATCTGCAGAGAAGAATGGGAGAAACTCCCCACATACAGGTGTGCCAAGCTTGTAGCGTCATTACCCAAGAAGACTTTTAGTTCAGTAATTAATTCAACCATTTAAAAAACAAAACAAGCACACATAAAACCTAAAAGCCATTCGTTCACATTAATAAAATCATGGAGGATAACACACAATAAAGTCTGGGACTTATTTCCATTGTGGTCCTCTTGAGACAAGATGGCTGAACAAGATACAACACAGTATGGCAGTGAAATAATCCAACAAAAACAGTTGTTTTCACACGTAGTTCTACCTCCTGTGCCTGGGCTTTTGGACCGGACTGTATACTACGTTCCATCGTTCTTCCTGCGTAAAGTTAAGACCTTAAATCTGCCGCCACACTGGCACGTTGAGAACGGATACCAAGTTAGAAATGGGATGAATTATTTTCTCATTGGTCAAGTGTGCGTGCTGCTCTTTTCTCATTGGTCAAGTGTGCGTGCTGCTCTTTTCTCATTGGTCAAGTGTGGTTGCTGCTCTTTTCTCATTGGTCAAGTGTACGTGCTGCTCTTTTCTCATTGGTCAGTGTGCGTGCTGCTCTTTTCTAATTGGCTAACATATCTGTTGGTCCGTCAAAAGTTACATTCATACAAACTTCTTTTGTCCGTGAAAATGGATGGACATTTTCTGGTTGAATCATCATCTCTGCTGCCCACCAACGTATTTCTCCCATTGAGAGCATTAGTCATTCAGATAAGTTGGTCCTCCTCACAACCACCAGGATGTGGGTGAACGTAAAGATGTACTCCAGCGATTGTTGAACTTTTCCTGTTGAAAAGCGATATCCCAAGTATAAATACAGTAAAGTACACACACTTAAAAGGGTAACAAACATTTTTCTGAGACAAATCGTGTTTTTTTTTTTTTTTTTTTTTTTTTTAGACAACTGCAAAGTTTAAGGAGTTGGTTTGATGGGAAGTTGTGATGTCATCAGCCTCCCCTTGCTTGAGGAACAAAAGAGGAAAGCCCCCCCCCCCCCCCCCCCTACTTGCGCTATGTTATGACTAACCTGGACCGCCTATTGAGATGCGTCTTTTGTTCAGTAGATCAGGTGTTAAATGACATGAAAAGGGAGACTGGACTGTCACTTTTTAATATGAATAATTCAGGACAAATAGGAAAACACTCAGTTAAAAAAAAATACAAGATCAGTCAAATCTCTTGTGATTTCGTGGCAGTGCAGCAGGGTGGCCTAGTGGTTAGAGTGTAGAGGTGGCAGGGTAGCCTAGTGGTTAGAGTGTGAGAGGTGGGGCGGCAGGTAGCCTAGTGGTTAGAGTGTTGGACTAGTAACCGAAAGGTTGCAAGTTCGAATCCCCTGAGCTGACAAGGTACAAATCTGTCACTCTGCCCCTGACTAGACCGTCATTGAAAATTAACTAACTTCCCTATTTAAATAAATACATTTCCAATACATCTCCCAGAGTGCCCGAGTTGACAGTGAGTTGACCTCAACCCTCCAACGTTTCATTCTTGTAGTAGTTTCAGCCCTGTAGTAAATAGCTAACCTCCCCTCACACCCACCTGCCTATTCAACTAGCCATCAACATGTCTATTTACCATGAGAAATGCTGCAGTAGCCCTGATGATGATATTGACAGTAGCCCTGATGATGATGACAGTGACTTCCTAAAACAGGGTGTCTGAGAAGACCGATAGACCTTTTCAACAGGAACACCCATACATACTTGGGGTGTGTTCATTAGGCATCAAACGAAACCAAAACTGTCAGCAAAGTAAACAGAACAGATGAGTTTCCGTACACCAGATGAAGAGAACCAAATCGAACACCTTCACCGAAAAAATGTATTGTAAAAAAAAAAAGGTTGAGAGAATATATAGTAATAATAATATAATAATAATACTGAATTTCAGTTGTTTCACTCAGACCACTGAACCCTTAATGTCAGAGTTAATTAAACAATTAACAAAAAAAACAATTAACAAATTAACAAACACATTTTTTTTATTTCATGTAGGCCAAACACTCCAGCAAGAAGTTAAACATACATTCTGAAAGGCATGGAGTTCTCACACACACACACCCCAGGTCTGTGCCCCAGGTCTGTATCCAACCCTTTCTTCTATAAGGCCTCTGATTCCATCTGGTCTCTGTCCTCAGTTCCATCATCATGTCTGGTGATGGTCGAGGCCCCGGCAACAGCCCCACCTAACGCCTCCACCCTGCTACACTGGTGGCAACAGCTGCAGCTGTGATGTGGTGTCTGCTTCTGTCTCTGCTGGTTCTGGGCCAGGCCACTGAGGAGCGTCAGTACCCTGATCTCATGCGCCATACGGGCCTTCTCCCTCCGGTCCTCCCTGTCCGCCGCCTCCCTCTGCCTCATCTCCTCTCTCTCCAGCCACTGAGAGAGCAAGTCCTGCTGCCAGCGAGCCTGACAAAGAGACACAGAGAGAGAAAGAGAGTGAGAGAGTTTAGACACTGAGTTTTCTACCAAAAGCATGATGATGTACAGTTTATATTAGGTACACGTATCTAGTACCGGGTCGGACCCTCTATCTACAGAACGGCCTGAATTCTTCGGGCATGGAAACATTGCTCAATTGGTATCAAGGGACCTAACGTGTGCCAGGAAAACATTCTCCCACACCAGTACACCACCAGCCTACTACTGTTGTTCTAGTTACAGAAAGTTAGATTACACAACATTCGGAGATAAATATAGATAGATATAAATCTCTCTCAACGTTGACTTAACGGCGCCACTTTACCACCAGAGTAGGGCTGTAGTTTTAATACGATTTTTTGATGCGAAGGCGGAGCCAGTGAATAGACATCACCGATATTTAATAAGCTTTCGTATTGGCCACACGGCCTTCGTCAAGAGTTCTGACGAAAATACTTATTTTCCACCATAATTTGCAAATAAATTCTGTAAAAATCCTACAATGTGATTTTCTGGATTCTTTTTTCTCATTTTGTCTGTCATAGTTGAAGTGTACCTATGATGAACATTACAGGCCTCTCTCATCTTTTTAAGTGGGAGAACTTGCACAATTGGTGGCTGACTAAATACTTTTTTGCCCCACTGTAGGTAATAGGGTATTCCTGATAAACTATGGGACTACATAGGTAATAGGGTATTCCTGATAAACTATGGGACTACATAGGTAATAGGGTATTCCCTATAAACTATGGGACTACATAGGTAATAGGGTATTCCCTATAAACTATGGGACTACATAGGTAATAGGGTATTCCTGATAAACTATGGGACTACATAGGTAATAGGGTATTCCCTATAAACTATGGGACTACATAGGTAATAGGGTATTCCCTATAAACTATGGGACTACATAGGTAATAGGGTATTCCCTATAAACTATGGGACTACATAGGTAATAGGGTATTCCTGATAAACTATGGGACTACATAGGTAATAGGGTATTCCCTATAAACTATGGGACTACATAGGTAATAGGGTATTCCTGATAAACTATGGGACTACATAGGTAATAGGGTATTCCCTATAAACTATGGGACTACAGGGTGTCATTTGGGACACAACACATATAGGGTGCGTTCAGAAAGTATTCAGACCCCTTGGACTTTCTCCACATTTTGATACGTTACAGACTTATTCGAAAAATGATTAAATGTATCGGCTTCCTCATCAATCTACACACAATAACAAAGCAAAAAAAAAGGGTTTTTAGAAATGTTTGCAAAAAAATATAAAAATACATTACTGAAATATCACTTTTACATAAGTATTCAGACCCTTTACGCAGTACTTTGTCGAAGCACCTTTGGCAGCGATTACATCCTCCAGTCTTCTTGGGTAATGACGCTGCAAGCTTGGCACATCTGTATTTGGGGAGTTTCTCCCATTCTTCTCTGCAGATCCTCTCAAGCTCTGTCAAATAGCTGCACAGCTATTTTTCAGGTCACTCTCGAGCTGGTTTTCATCAATGATCTCTCTGTACTCCCAGTCCCAGTCCCTGCCGCTGAAAAACATCCCCACAGCATGATGCTGCCACCACCATGCTTCACCGTAGGGATGGTGCCAGGTTTCCTCCAGACGTGACGCTTGGCATTCAGGCCAAAGAGTTCAATCTTGGTTTCATCAGACCAGAGAATCTTGTGTCTTATGGTCTGATAGTCTTTAGGTGCCTTTTGGAAAACTAATAGGGATGTCATGCCTTTTACTGAGGAGTGGCTTCTGTCTGGCCACTACCATAAAGGCCTGATTGGTGGAGTGCTGCAGAGATGGTTGTCCTTCTGGAAGGTTCTCCCATCTCCAAAGAGGAACTCTGGAGCTCTGTCAGAGTGACCATTTGGTTCTTGGTCACCGTCTAGACCAAGGCTCTTCTTCCTCAATTGCTCAGTTTGGCCGGACGGCCAGCTCTAGGAAGAGTCTTGATGGTTCTAAACTTCTTCCATTTAAGAATGATGGAGGCCCCTGTATTCTTGGGGACCTTCAATGCTACAGAAATGTTTTGGTAGTCTTCCCCAGATCTGTGCCTCGGCACAATCCTCTCTCGGAACTCTACGGACAATTCCTTCAACCTCGTGGCTTGGATTTTTGCTCTGACATGCACTGCCAACTGTGGGACCTTATATAGACAGGTGTGTGCCTTCCCAAACTCAAGGAGGATCAATGGAAACAGGATGCACCTGAGCTCAATTTCGATTCTCATAGCAAAGAATCTGAATACTTAAATAAGGTGTTATTTTTTTTGTCATTATGGGGTATTGTGATGTCATTATGTGGTATTGTGATGTCATTATGGGGTATCGTGTGTAGATTGATGAGGATTATATTTGATCCATTTTAGAACAAGGCTGTAACGTAACAAAATGTGGAAAAAGTCAAGGGGTCTGAATACTTTCTGAATGCCCTGTTTAGATACACATATCTATCTATTCGTCTCTGACCTGCTCCTGCCTCTGGCCCTCCAGCTGTACCATCAGACCCCGGGACTCTGAGACCAGCCTCTGGAAGCAGTCTGCCAAGTGCTTCAACACAGGCTCTAGGGGCTGGGTGGAGGGAATGGTGATACCACTGCCGAGGTTGGGGCAATGGTCTGGGGGTGGAGAAAAATGGGAAGCAGGCTGGGGTGGTGGCGGTGTTGACCTGGAGCTGCGGTCATCCTCCAATGGATGAACTGCAATGCAAGAGATTAAATAGATTAATTAATCAGATATTCTGATTTCGATAAAGTTTTATTACCACAACATTGCCCAATTTGTTCAACACTTTTTTGGTTACTACATGATTCCATATGTTTTATTTCATAGATTTGATGTCTTCACTATTATTCTACAATGTAGAATCAACAGTTTACCCAAATTGCAAGGTTATTACAGTAAATGAAAACAGAAACGAAAATAAAAACGAAAATTGGAAAAACAATTTAGCAAAATAAAAATATATATAAAAAAAAAAACACTTGAAAAAAAAACTACTGAAACTAATATTTTGGACTGCAAAAAAAAATAGAAACAAATTGTTTAGTTTTTCTTAGTCTAAAAACTTTCGGCAAATATCAAAAAGTTTAAGGTTCTGAATCTGGCGGGTAAATGTTGCCAGGAAATGGCGATGTTTCAAATAGGCCTAGCTTGTGCATCACTATCACCAGCTAACAGGGAAGAAATCCGAAGACGAGCACGGCGCGTGACTGTGCCAAGCTAGAACAGCTTGTGAAGTTGTTGGAGCCGTTTACAATCCACATTGACCAACTTCAAACTGACAGCCAGTTGTGTGTCTGATGTGGTGCCGTGCCTTCTCATCCTTGAGGCATTCAACTACTGTTGCAAAAAAGAGGTCCTTTTGAAGTCACTGTGTGAGCGCTTCACATGCGATATGGCCTCACATTTTTTTTTAAAGCTTATGGCCATTCACAATATACATCTACATAATAGTGTTAAACAAATCAAAATATATTTATATATTTTAGATTCTTCAAAGTAGCCACCCTTTGCCTTGATGACAGCTTTGGACACTCTGGGCATTCTATCAACCAGCTTCACCTGGAATGCTTGTCCAACGGTCTTGAAGAAGTTCCCACATATGCTGAGCACTTGTTAGCTGCTTTTTCTTCACTCTGCGGTCCAACTCATCCCAAACCATCACAATTGGGTTGAGGTCAGGTGATTGTGGAGGCCAGGTCATCTGATGCAGCACTCTATCACTCTCTTTCTTGTTCACATAGCCCTTACACAGCCTGGATGTGTGTGGGGTCATTGGGACAAATGATAGTGGGACTAAGTGCAAACCAGATGGGATGGCGTATCGATGCAGAATGCTGTGGTAGCTATGCTGGTTACGTGTGCCTTGAATTATAAATAAATCACAGACAGTGTCACCAGCAAAGCACCCCCACACCTCCTCCTCCATGCTTCACGTGAGAACCACACATGCAGAGATCATCCGTTCACCTACTCTGCGACTCACAAAGACACAGCGGTTGGAACCAAGACTCATCAGACCAAAGCAAAGAAAAAAAAAAGTCCACAGGCCCAGTGCTTCGTGTTTCTTGGCACAAGCAAGTCTCTTTTTCTTATTGGTGTCCTTTAGTAGTGGTTTCTTTGCAGAAATTCAACCACGAAAGGCCTGATTCACAGAAGTTGAGATGTCTGTAACTTGAACTCTGTGAAGCATTTATTTGGGCTGCAATTTCTGAGGCTGGTAACTCTAATGAACTTATCCTCTGCAGCAGAGCTAACTCTGGGTGGTCCTTTCTTGTGGCGGTCCTCACGAGAGCCAGTTTCATCATAGCGCTGGATGGTTTTGGTAACTTGAAGAAACTTTAAAAGTCCTTCATTTTCCAGATTGACTGACTTTCATGTCTTAAAGTAATGATGGACTGTCGTTTCTCTTTGCTTATTTGAGCTGTTCTTGCCATAATATGGACTTGGTCTTTAACCAAATAGGGCTATCTTCTGTATATCACCCCTACCTTGTCAAAACACAACTGACTGGCTCAAACACATTAAGAAGGAAAGAAATTCCACAAATTAACTTTTAACAAGGCACACCTGTTAATTGAAATGCATTCCAGGTGACTACCTCATGAAGCTGGTTGAGAGAATGCCAAGTGTGAGCAAAGCTGTCGTCAAGGCAAAGGGCGGCTACTTTGAAAAAATCTCAAATCTAAAATATATTTTAATTTGTTTAACACTTTTTGGGTTACTACATGATTCCATATGTGTTATTTCATCGTTTTGATGTCTTCACTATTATTCTACAATTTAGAAAATAGTAAAAAAATAAAAATAAGAACCCTGGAATGAGTAGATGTGTCCAAACATTTACATAAAGTGTAGTAGAATTGCATGAAAAGGGTTTATAAAAAGGCTAACATTTTCCTGTCCAAAGAAAGGAGAAGAAATGTGATAAAGCCTATATCTTAGGCCTAGTCTAAAAAATGGACCTATTCTATTGGTCAGCTTGTCATTCTGTGCGAGAAAGAAATAGCCTATTCCAAACAAACTCTGGGATATACAACCAGTAGCCTACGGCTACATCCCCCCCAAAATTAAAAGCGATGAGGCAGATCAGAAGTTTAACATTTTTGATAAACTATTATTATATGGTTAGAGCGTAGGGGCGGCAGGTAAACTAGTGGTTAGAGTGTTGGGGCGGCAGGTAAACTAGTGGTTAGAGCGTAGGGGCGGCAGGTAAACTAGTGGTTAGAGTGTAGGGGCGGCAGGTAACATAGCGGTTAGAGCGTAGGGGCGGCAGGTAAACTAGTGGTTAGAGTGTAGAGGCGGCAGGTAACCTAGCGATTAGAGTGTAGAGGCGGCAGGTAGCCTAGTGGTTAGAACGTTGGACTAGTAACCGAAAGGTTGCAAGATTGAATCCCCGAGCCGACAAGGTAACAATCTGTCGTTCTGCCCCTGAACAACGACGCACCAAGTCTGGAACCAGCAGGACCCCCAAGCCATAATAGTTAACCTCAAAAGCCAGGGAAAATGCAGAGCGCCAAATTCAAATAAATTACTATAAAAATCAAACGTTCATTAAATCACACATGCAAGATAGCAAATTAAAGCTACACTCGTTGTGAATCCAGCCAACATGTCAGTTTTCAAAAAGGCTTTTCAGCGAAAGCAAACGATGCTATTTTCTGGGGATAGCACCTCTGTAAACAAAGAGAGAAAACATATTTCAACCCTGCAGGCGCGACACAAAACGCAGAAATAAAAATATAATTATAACCTTTGACGAGCTTCTTCTGTTGTCCATAAACATCACAAATGGTCCGTTTGTTCGATTAACTCCGTCGATGTCCATTTATTTGGCGCGTTTGATCCAGAAAAACATTGGTTTCAACTTGAGCAACAATAAAACACTGGTTCCAACTTGAACAATGTGACTACAAAATATCTCAAAAGTTACCTGCAAACTTTGCCAAAACACTTCAAACTACTTTTGTAATACAACTTTAGGTATTTTTTTTACGTAAATAATCGATAAAATTGAAGACGGGATGATCTGTGTTCAATACAGGAAGAAGACAAACTGAAGCATGCTTTCTGGTCACGCGCCTCTATCTAACAGTACACTTCAAGTGACCCTCGTTCAAGATGGCCGTACTTCTTCATTACACAAAGGAAAAACCTCAACCAATTACCAGACTGTTGACATCCAGTGGAAGCGATATGAACTGCAAGAAGGTCCCTTAGAAATCTGGATTCCCAATGAAAACCCATTGAAAAGAAAGTGACCTCAACAACAAAAAAATCTGAATGGTTTGTCGTCGGGGTTTGGCCAGCTAAATAAGTTCTGTTATACTCACAGACATGATTCAAACAGTTTTAGAAACTTCAGATTGTTTTCTACCAAAATATACTAATAATATGCATATCTTATCTTCTGGGGATGAGTAGCAGGCAGTTGAATTTGGGCATGCATTTCATCCAGACGTGAAAATACTGCCCCGTAAACAAAAGGTTAAACAAATATCGGCATTGATCCTTTTTGCACTAACATGTAATGACTCATCACTGCTGCTACTGTTTATCATCGGTCCTAGTTGTATGTACATATCTACCTCAATTACCTCGTACCCCCCGCACACTCGGAGCGGCAGGGAGCCTAGCGGTTAGAGCGTTGGGCCAGTAACCGAAAGGTTGCAAGAACCAAATCCCTGACTAGGTAAAAGACGGCATCCCCGGCCGCGTCCTCAGAGCATGCGGACTCTCCTTCACTGCAGCCAACGTGAGTAAGACATTTAAACGTGTTAACCCTCGCAAGGCTGCAGGCCCAGACGGCATCCCCAGCCGCGCCCTCGGAGCATGCGAAGAACCAGCTGGCTGGTGTGTTTACGGACATATTCAATCAATCCTTATCCCAGTCTGCTGTTCCCACATGCTTCAAGAGGGCCACCATTGTTCCTGTTCCCAAGAAAGCTAAGGTAACTGAGCTAAACGACTACCACCCCGTAGCACTCACTTCCGTCATCATGAAGTGCTTTGAGAGACTAGTCAAGGCCCATATCACCTCCACCCTACCTGACACCCTAGACCCACTCCAATTAGCTTACCGCCCCAATAGGTCCACAGACGATGCAATCGCAACCACACTGCACTAACCCATCTGGACAAGAGGAATACCTATGTGAGAATGCTGTTCATCGACTACAGCTCAGCATTTAACACTATAGTACCCTCCAAACGCGTTATCAAGCTCGAGACCCTGGGTCTTGACCCCGCCCTGTGCAACTTGGTACTGGACTTCCTGATGGGCCGCCCCCAGGTGGTGAGGGTAGGTAACAACATCTCCACCCCGCTGATCCTCAACACTGGGGCCCCACAAGGGTGCGTTCTGAGCTCTCTCCTGTACTCCCTGTTCACCCACGACTGCGTGGCCATGCACGCCTCCAACTCAATCATCAAGTTTGCAGACGACACTACAGTGGTAGGCTTGATTACCAACAATGACGAGATGACCTACAGGGAGGAGGTGAGGGCCCTCGGAGTGTGGTGTCAGGAAAATAACCTCACACTCAATGTCAACAAAACAAAGGAGATAATTGTGGACTTCAGGAAACAGCAGAGGGAGCACCCCCCTATCCACATCGACGGCACAGTAGTAGAGAGGGTAGTAAGTTTCAAGTTCCTTGGCATACACATCACAGACAAACTGAATTGGTCCATCCACACAGACAGCATCGTGAAGAAGGCGCAGCAGCGCCTCTTCAACCTCAGGAGGCTGAAGAAATTCGGCTTGTCACCAAAAGCACTCATAATCGAGAGCATCCTGTCGGGCTGTATCACCGCCTGGTACGGCAACTGCTCCGCCCACAACCGTAAGGCTCTCCAGAGGGTAGTGAGGTCTGCACAACGCATCACCGGGGGAAAACTACCTGCCCTCCAGGACACCTACACCCCCCGATGTCACAGGAAGGCCATAAAGATCATTAAGGACAACAACCACCCGAGCCACTGCCTGTTCATCCCGCTATCATCCAGAAGGCGAGGTCAGTACAGGTGCATCAAAGCTGGGACTGAGAGACTGAAAAACAGCTTCTATCTCAAGGCCATCAGACTGTTAAACAGCCACCACTAACATTGAGTGGCTGCTGCCAACATACTGACTCAACTCCAGCCACTTTAATAATGGAAAAATTTATGTAAGAACTGTATCACTAGCCACTTTAAACAATGCCACTTAATATAATGTTTACATACCCTACATTACTCATCTCATATGTATATACTGTACTCGATACCATCTACTGCATCTTGCCTATGCCGTTCTGTACCATCACTCATTCATATATCTTTATGTACATATTCTTCATCCCTTTACACTTGTGTGTATAAGGTAATTGTTGTGAAATTGTTAAGTTAGATTACTCGTTGGATATTACTGCATTGTCGGAACTAGAAGCACAAGCATTTCGCTACACTCGCATTAACATCTGCTAACCATGTGTATATGACAAATAAAATTGGATTTATTAACATCTTGCTGAGTCTACCTTTGATGATATAATGATAATCAGTGGCATTGATAGCAGAAAGTGAGTCAGACAGAGAGTAGAGTACATACCAGCAGGTTCATGATAGTCGTTGCTGTGCTCTAGAAAAGCATCATGGCGTCTTCCACCCGGGCCAACCAGTGACCGAGTGGTGATTCCAACATCGTTGAACTCGTAGTCGTCTGTGTCGTCTGCCTCCCTGTCCTCCTCCACCTTCATCTCAGACACCATATACCGTGACTTCCGTCCTGCCGTCCCCTCAGGAGATACAAAATTGCATCCTCCTCCTAGTCTTCCAATCCCTTCAGATCCCAAATAGCGCCCTGTTTCTGCGATCAATTCAGACCCAAAATGGCACCCTCCTAATAATCCTCCTATGCCTTCAGGAGATCCAAAATGCCGCCCTCCTCCAGTCCCTTCCATAGCGCGATTTCTCCCCAGCACAGCATCCATCTCAGAGTAGTACCTGAAACTGCAGGGTTGGGAGTCATCCACGCTCATCAGCAGCTTGGCTCTGACATAGTTGGCCTTGAGGGTCTTGACGCGGAGCCGGCACTGGTGGGGACTGCGGGAGAAGCCCAAGTCACACATGCGGGCTGAGAGGTGTTTGAAAACATGGCGGTTACGGACATTCTCCGCCAGGCTCTTCTGCACTCGCTCGTCACTCCAGGCACACAGCAACACCTGGGTCTCTTCCACTGTCCAGTTGACGGAGCGCTCGGCCTCTCGCTTTCCTGCAGGAAAGAGTACAGTTACAGTACGGCAAATGTTCAAAACAAGATGGCCGACTGACTGTGGTAACACCTTATCGCCATGTACAGTAGCTAGGTTTATAGAGTAGAGACTGGTACAGTGGTACTAGCTGATATGACTAGATTTGTTGCCCTGAACCAAATGACACTGAATTACAGGAAACAGGTGCGTCTTAATTCCTGGCTACAAAAGTGTGAAGCATGCAGACTGCTGATGGTGCTTAGCTATAAAGTATCTGGAATATCTCACAATTCTGCTAGAATGTTTGGCAACAATATCGTACTAGTTATCACTTGACTGTTGTCAAAAAAAAATGTTGGAGTACCTAGCTAGTAGGCTAGCTAGTTAGCTACTAAGCAAGAGTCCAGATAAGTTTCGGTTTCCAAACCAGTCTGCTTTGCGACATAGCTATCTAACATCAAAACGGGCATTATCAAGTCTAAAAATAATTTTAAAAACATGAGCATTTTTTTAATAGCAAAGTGAAATCGAAGCATTGCCAGGATGTGTAGCTAAGCTTTTGCTTACTTTGGCTAGCTTCAACACGTTACGAATGAGATGCATGCAGCGTTAACAACCAAATGTGTAAAACGTTTTAAAAAAAAACATACAGCACCTTTTTTCAGAAACTTACTTTTAGTAGAAGTTGTCACCGAATTAGTAGAGTTGATAATTGGAGGATTCATTCTTTTTAAATATATATTTTTTGTTGCTTTCAATTTGTAATAAACATCCACAGATAACGGTGTGATTTCCTCTTCCGGTTTCAGAGTCTTGTTTGCGTGACGTCACCACGAGACAAGGAGGAGTCCGTTTCCTTCTTTTTTTTGCAGTGGCGTAAACAAACTGAAAACTACAATTGAAATAGAATATAGAATGCAATATAAAAAAATACCACATTAAATGTTCCCAAGTAAAATATGTGATCAAGAAAAAAATTAAGATTATTATTATTTTTTTTTTTTTTTTGATAAGACAAAACGTTTTTACTCATCATGAATTTATCAAAATGTCTGTCTCTCTCCTTTGAGATGAGAAAGAGGAACAAGACAATGTGAGAACAGTGTGTCTTGTAAAGGAGGAGGAGGTGAAAGCTCTTCTGAGATTCCCAATACTGTGTTTGGCAGTGTGCATTCTGCAATGTATATATAACATTTGAGTCATTTAGCAGACACTCTTATCCACAGCGACTCAGCCATAGCCATTTTGTAAACACAGCAATGCAGAACCAAAGTGTGAGAGATTGGCTGTGACTAATACTGCATAGTAGTGATAGCTTCATTAAAAATGGATAGAGGACACAACTTAGATGTAACGGTGTTGTTTTAGCATGGACATCGCCATTGAGCGCTTCCACCATTTTAAAGTAGTCAACTGGGTGGGAATTCCAACTTCATTGGCTGATCTCTCCAGATGACCCTTGTGGGGGTCATGTCCAACCGGGTCATCAGGAGGGAACAGCCAATTGTGAAGAAGAACATTTGCTAGCTACATTGCCTCAATGGCCTTGAACGCACTGACGGAATTAAATAGAGATGTTTCTTCTATTCATCTCTATGGATAGCCTGCAGCATAGTGATCACACACACACACACACACACACACACACACACACACACACACACACACACACACACACACACACACACACACACACACACACACACACACCACTGTCCCCTGCATATTAGCTACTGGTTCTCGTCTCCTCTTTCTGTGCTCACTGACCTTCTGACCTTCTCCTCATGCCAGGGAGAGATATACAACCAGTCTCTCTGTCTCTTCCTTCTCCCTCTGAGTGTGTGTGTGTGTGTGTTCATGCATGATATACAACCTGTCTGCTCAGTAAGGGGAGAATACATCCCATAATTCCCATCCCTTCTCCCCTGCCCTAGCCAGACATTATTACAAGCCTATACTTGTTATTTATTACAGTAATATATTATCACAAGCTCAGCCTGTCCCTGGGAAGTCACGCTTTTAGCAAGATCACTGTTCCTGTCCCATGATCTTAAAAGAGAGAATCCGGAGGTAAAAACCTTGAATCTTAAAAGATCCTCACCATTACGTTCTGGTGGTAACACAGTCTTTACCTGCTTTTTTCCCATGGCAAAACTAAGTGTTACGGTACTCTCTTACAACACAATTCCTATTTTAACCTATTTAACCACTATTTAATCACTATTAAATCAATTTAGCCAGTATTCTAACCTATTTATCCACTATGCTAACCTATTTAACCACTATTTAGTCACTATTAAATCAATTTAGCCACTATTCTAACCTATTTAACCACTATTTAGTGTTACTAAAGTCTAAAATGTTCTTGAATAACTTTACGTTTGTGTTTAAATTCAAACCATGTTGATTCTCAGTGATTATTCAGTAGTTCAGTGTTGACTGTACAGGCAAGGATAGTAAACTGACTGTACAGGCAAGGATAGTAAACTGACTGTACAGGCAAGGATAGTAAACTAACTGTACAGGCAAGGATAGTAAACTGACTGTACAGGCAAGGATAGTAAACTGACTGTACAGGCAAGGATAGTAAACTGACTGTACAGGCAAGGATAGTAAACTGACTGTACAGGCAAGGATAGTAAACTGAATTTTTTGTTATACACTAAATAAGATACTGTGAGACAATAGCAGGAAGATATATTTTACATTTTTCTACCTAGAGATGTTTTCAATACATGATGTTTATAATAGTATGTTTCCCTCGTCTTCATCCTCCTTATAGCTGGTCTCCAGCTGCAACCGTATCCATGTATACCAGAGTGGGACCCCCCCGACCCGACCCCCCCCCCCGACCCCCCCGACCCCACAAAAAAAACACATATGGCTCGACAATCATACGCCAAGTAATTTACGAGACGTTGTAAAGCGTGAGCTTCAGAGAAATAGCTTTAGATATGTGAGGCTGTCTCTATAGTAGGTCTGCTACTCTGCTTTTTCGAAAGGCAGGCAGCCCCATGACAGTGTCCCGAACGGCACCCGATGTCTTTTACAGTGCACAACATTTGACCATATCCCTACGGGCCCTATAAAAATGAGTACTGCACTATAAAAAAAAAGGGAATAAAATGTCCCATTTGGGACACGGTAGTCCGTCCACCCACTCCCAATTATAGAACAATTAGCGGCCTGCGTGGACACCCTCTAATCACGATGCTCCTTTATAGCATCCACCTTCCAATTATGTGGCGGAGATTTTGACCAATGTGTGGCGTGACCAATAGCCATCCGCCATGTAAGACCTGGGTCGGGAGGCGGAGCGTAATACTACACCTACAGAGAGAAGAACTAGAGTTCGAGAAGGTTGCACATCTGTGAAAAGGATTCCTTTCATTCCAATCCTCTCAAAACAACTTTTCTAGTTTCATTGGTGGAACAACAACAAATAGGGTGCATCCTAAATGGCATCCCTTTCCTACTTTTGGGCCCTGGTCTGTGGGCCCTGGTCTGTGGGCCCTGGACTATGGGCCCTGGTCTGTGGGCCCTGGTCTGTGGTGTCCTGGACTATGGGCCCTGGTCTGTGGGCCCTGGTCTGTGGGCCCTGGTCTGTGGGCCCTGGTCTGTGGGCCCTGGACTATGGGCCCTGGTCTGTGGGACCTGGTCTGTGGGACCTGGACTATGGGCCCTGGTCTGTGCGCCCTGGTCTGTGGGCCCTGGAATTTTAGCTACATGAAGTAGCTAAGAGAAAACATGCAATGTAGCCAAAGCTTATAGGGTCCCTTAGGAAACACTTATCAACACTTTGGTTCCAACCTTGTCACAATAACTCATCCCTGGCATTTTAATTAGTTGTAATCTCAAACAACATTGTATTCAAAGTGCCCACTATTATATTCTAACTATAGAATTAGAGTATATTTCCATGTTTCCAACAGTTTTGCTCTAATTTGCATGTAAAATGTGTCCATATCGTGCAGCCCTGCGTGGCAGTGGTGTAAAGTACTTTAAGTAAACAATATTTAAAGTACAACTTAAGTAATTTGTTTTGGTATCTGTACTTTACTATTTTTATTTTGACTACTTTTACTTCACAACATTCCTAAATAAAATACTGTACTTTTTACTCCGTACATGTTTCCCTGACACCTAAAAGTACTCGTTACATTTTGAATGCTCAGCAGGACAGGAAAATGGTCCGATTTACTCACTTGTCAAGAGAACATCCCTGGTCATCTCTACTGCCTCTGATCTGGCGGACTCACTAAACAGAGAACATCCCTGGTCATCCCTACTGCCTCTGATCTGGAGGACTCACTAAACAGAGAACATCCCTGGTCATCTCTACTGCCTCTGATCTGGAGGACTCACTAAACAGAGAACATCCCTGGTCATCCCTACTGCCTCTGATCTGGAAGACTCACTAAACAGAGAACATCCCTGGTCATCCTTACTGCCTCTGATCTGGAGGACTCACTAAACAGAGAACATCCCTGGTCATCCCTACTGCCTCTGATCTGGAGGACTCACTAAACAGAGAACATCCCTGGTCATCCCTACTGCCTCTGATCTGGAGGACTCACTAAACAGAGAACATCCCTGGTCACCCCTACTGCCTCTGATCTGGAGGACTCACTAAACAGAGAACATCCCTGGTCATCCCCACTGCCTCTGATCTGGTGGACTCACTAAACAGAGAACATCCCTGGTCATCCCTACTGCCTCTGATCTGGAGGACTCACTAAACAGAGAACATCCCTGGTCATCACTACTGCCTCTGATCTGGAGGACTCACTAAACAGAGAACATCCCTGGTCACCCCTACTGCCTCTGATCTGGAGGACTCACTAAACAGAGAACATCCCTGGTCATCCCCACTGCCTCTGATCTGGTGGACTCACTAAACAGAGAACATCCCTGGTCATCCCTACTGCCTCTGATCTGGAAGACTCACTAAACAGAGAACATCCCTGGTCATCACTACTGCCTCTGATCTGGAGGACTCACTAAACAGAGAACATCCCTGGTCATCACTACTGCCTCTGATCTGGAGGACTCACTAAACAGAGAACATCCCTGGTCACCCCTACTGCCTCTGATCTGGAGGACTCACTAAACAGAGAACATCCCTGGTCATCCCTACTGCCTCTGATCTGGAGGACTCACTAAACAGAGAACATCCCTGGTCACCCCTACTGCCTCTGATCTGGAGGACTCACTAAACACAAATGCTTTGTTTGTAAATTATGTCTGTGTGTTGGAGTGTTCCCCTGGCTATCCGTCAATAAAATAAAAACAAGAAAATGACGGCACGTCTGGTTTGCTTAATATAAGGAATTTGAAATTAAGTACATTTTATCAATTACATTTACTTTTGATACTTACTGTAAGTATATTTAAAAGCAAATACTTTTACTCAAGTAGTATTTTACTGGGTATTTTTACTTGAGTCATTTTCTATTAAGGTATCTTTACTTTTACTCAAGTATGACAATTAGGTACTTTTTCCACCACTGCAATGGAGTGAAATGCAGAAATGATTAAAGGGCTGAAATTAGTTTTGGTTGAAGTTGAATTGAACAGTATAAACCAATCAGAATGGATGAAGACTCATTGAAATCACTTAGAATGTATGTGTTAACACCCCTAGGATCACTCACTACTCATACAGCACCCTAGGATCACTCACTACTCATACAGCACCCTGGGATCACTCACTACTCATAAAACACCCTGGGATCACTCACTACTCATACAGCACCCTAGGATCACTCACTACTCATAAAGCACCCTGGGATCACTCACGACTCCTAAAGCACCCTGGGATCACTCACTACTCATAAAACACCCTGGGATCACTACTCACTACTCATAAAACACCCTAGGATCACTCACTACTCATACAGCACCCTAGGATCACTCACTACTCCTAAAGCACCCTGGGATCGCTCACTACTCCTAAAGCACCCTGGGATCGCTCACTACTCCTAAAGCACCCTGGGATCGCTCACTACTCATAAAGCACCCTGGGATCACTCACTACTCATAGAGCACCCTGGGATCACTCACTACTCATAGAGCACCCTGGGATCACTCACTACTCATAGAGCAAATGTACAACTTTTACTATTCAAAAACTAAAAATACCATCATACTGTCCAATATATATATTTATTTTTAAATACCGTGATGTATTTTGGCCATATCTTCCAGCCCTAGCCCAAGGGTGAGTGATTCGACTGGGAGCCTAGACATAATGTGTCAGGTTACAGACAATGTAGCTATCCAGACACGCAGAGGCTCAAAGAATTCTATATAGAATCATAATTATAGGATCTCTGTGGTCACATATCCTTCATACAGCTCTTGAAATTCTATATCTCTGATTATCATTGTGCTCAGTAAATAATTGCCCTACAAGCGCCAAAAAGATCCTTTGCATTCGTTCCCATTCCAATCGTGACTTCCATTGTATTCTATTGGAACCCTAGCTGTCTATAATAACTACCTATGTCATTCAACTTTTTTAGGATTTCCATATTTGGGGTTGTCATTGGCACATATTTCATACGGTCATGATTAACAGCAGTGCTTACATTCCATTGGTTCAATCCGTACTTCCACATGTTCTATTGGAGTCCCAGCGATCTATAGACATGACTCTATATGACACCGTTTGGGGATTTCCACCTTGAATTCCTTTACGTTTGTCTCAGCTGTTCTTCATTCCAGAACAGGAAGAGTTCCAGAACAAAACAGGAAATAGAATCTAAAATAAGAACAAAGAGAATCTAAACTGCTCCGTGATAGGTGTACTGCCTTGGCCTGGCCGTCACCCGTCCCACACAAAGGAAATACATCACATTCCCACCTTTGTTAAAAGTTCCCGAAAGCCAAGTAGCGAATTTCCTAGTTAGGTTATGTTACATCAGAGGACCAGCTATTGTTTACATTGAAATCAGGTCAGTACGGTCTAGTGAGGAATTACACTACTGGCCGTTCAGAAAGCCTGCAGTTATAGTACAATTGGTCACGTCGCAGTCAGGGAGAAATATGCCTGGAGAGAGAAGTCTAACTGACTGGTAGAATGGAGAGTTAACTGAGTGAACCTTACTTTACTTTCCAGGATTTGATACCAGCAGTCATATAGTTCCCGGATCACTTCCCGCCAGAATAGTCCAGCCACGGATCCAGGATTTGAACTTGAAACCCTATGGTCCACTTACCTTGTGGCTACCCCCCCCACCCCCACCCCACCCACCCCCACCCCCTCAATGAGTTAAATAACTGATTCATTTCTCTCCTCACTGTGTGGGTCAAGCATGGTGGTCCTCAGACAATTTCCCAACTTCTAAAAACGGGTCTATGAGCAGCCACATCAAAACTGGTGCTCTCCTACAGTGTGGGACGCAGCGTTCCAATCTGTTTTCCATTTATCCTTCTCAAATATTGTTTAACCCTCTCTGTCCTCTGTCTGCCCTCTGTAAATCATTCTTGCTTGTCTTTTACAAATTGTGAGAATCCCCAACCCCCCCCCCCAACACAAACGCCAACCCACCCCACCCCACGTCCCTGGAATGCTGAGGAACGTAACCCACCTAACTCACCGTGACAACCCCATTTGGGTGACTAGGGTTTACCTGCCTGCCCAACTCACTCCAGTCTGTTGTTCCAGTCCAGATGAGCCTAACATTACTTCTGGTAAAGTGATACCAGTCACACAGGAGGATCCCCTAGCCTAGCTCTCCTAAGCCCCGCCCCCCCGACTGGTGTCAAGCCAACCTGGACTCAGGGGTAGACTTGACATAGTAAATGTAAATGACTATGATATGTTATGTTTCGTATGGTATGTATTCATTTGTGGAGGTTCGTCAATTCATTTCGTATGATGTGTTCTGAGTTGTAATTCGTGCAATATGTTATGAATTTGCTAAACGTATATGATTACCGGCCCGAGAGGTTTCGTAGTACCGTTCTCAACACATACCAGCTTTGGATCCCGACGACCCAAATACTTCTCTTACTCGGACGCGACATCCTCACAGAGTGCATGAGCAACACAACGTTCCTGACAGGCACAGGGACTGGACTTTGGATGGGTCAGCGTAGGAGACCCCAGCTCACGTACCTACCCCCACCACACAGCTGGAGAACTCTCTCTCAACCAACTTCAAAGGGCGCACAGGACCTGTGTTTTCTGTCCCAAGCTGATGAGACATCTCAGCATAATAATTATTTTTTTCTACCATTATTTAAGCAGGCAAGTCAATTAAGAACAAAATGATTATTTACAATGACGACCTACCAAGAGGCAAAAAGGCCTCCTGCAGGGACGGAGGATTAAAAAATGTGGGACACAATACACAACGTTAAGAGAGACACCACAACACTACATAAAGAGAACAGACCGTGTCCACCGAGTCTGACCGGAAAACTCTGAGCTCACTATACGGGGGGGAGGGAAAAAGCAAAAACATTCCTTAGACTAATACAGAACTAGTTATGTCACGAAGTCATACTGAGATGTTTCCTTGGTCCTAGAGGACATTCCCCATTTAGGGTTGGTAAATTCATAGTAGTACCTGTTCAATACCAGGTGAGGAGTCATGTTACTGTCACGTTCGGTGAGGGAAGGATCGGACCAAGGTGCAGCGTGGGTAGGCGTACATCTTTCTTTTATTGATGACACCGAATTATTTTTAAAAACATTTTTTAACCCCCGAAATACACAGTTCTGTAGGGCTGGAAAGCTACAGTACAAAAACAAGATCCCACAATCAAAGGAGGGAAAAATGGCTGCTTAAGGATGATCCCCAATCAGAGACAACGATAGACAGCTGCCTCTGATTGGGAACCACACCCAGCCAACAAAGAAATAGAACACATAGATTTCCCCACCCAAGTCACACCCCGACCTAACCAAATAGAGAAATAAAAAGGCTCTCCAAGGTCAGGGCGTGACAGTTACACATTATTCATTTCACTTCTAAGAACATTGTGATTGGCCTTTCATGTCACGTTGACTGTCAGAGGTCACAGTTGAACTGTAATTTAAGCAAGAAGTCGTTCATCCCACGGTAGGTCAAGAATGGCTTCTAAATGATTTCCTCTTGTTTTGTGCCTTGGAAAGGTTTTGCTTGTACGTTTTTACACTGTTTTATCAGTAACTACATACGCATTTAACTAGCTTACATTACATATTCTTTTATATGAATAGAGTTCATTTTTGTCTGTTAGAAGGCTAATGTATAGCACCATTTCATGCTCGCTAGCTATATAGCGGTCTGCTTATGCAAAGGCTATTTTGAGCCACTTATACTAGGAAATGCCCATTTCTAGCCAGTTATTAAGAGGAAGTTGATAATGTTGTACCCAAGTATACAATGTTGTGTAAAGCATTGTGTAATTTCAGACTTTTATGTTACTTTTCAGTTTTACAATGAAGTCTTCTGAGAAATGAAAATAAAGAACGCCAGTCTGCATCTGTCTGTCTCTGGAGCATGTTTAGCCACCTGTTTAATTAATTCATTAATGAGTAGTACCTGTTCAGCTTGAAATAATACCTCTTTTAAATGTTTGTTCATGTTTTGAAAATCACTTTTTTAGTTATCCGATTTTATGTAGTTTTATTTTTGACTGAGAGGACAGAATAGACCCACAGCAGGTTCTAATCTAATAGATGTTTGAATGTGGCCTGACAGACTTGTATAACTGTAATGCAGTAATCTGTTTCCAATATTAGGAGGGAGGGGGACAGAGACGTGGTTAGGAGGGAGGAGGACAGAGACGTGGTTAGGAAGGAGGGGGACAGAGACGTGGTTAGGAGGGAGGGGGACAGAGAAGTGGTTAGGAGGGAGGGGGACAGAGACGTGATTAGAAGGGAGGGGGACAGAGACGTGGTTAGGAGGGAGGGGGACAGAGACGTGGTTAGAAGGGAGGGGGACAGAGACGTGGTTAGGAGGGAGGGGGACAGAGACGTGGTTAGGAGGGAGGGGGACAGAGACGTGGTTAGGAGGGAGGGGGACAGAGACGTGGTTAGGAGGGAGGGGGACAGAGACGTGGTTAGGAGGGGGACAGAGATGTGGTTAGGAGGGAGGGGGGCAGAGACGTGGTTAGGAGGGAGGGGGACAGAGACTTGGTTAGGAGGGAGGGGGACAGAGACGTGGTTAGGAGGGAGGGGGACAGAGACGTGGTTAGGAGGGGGACAGAGACGTGGTTAGGAGGGGACAGAGACGTGGTTAGGAGGGAGGGGGACAGAGACGTGGTTAGGAGGGAGGAGGACAGAGACGTGGTTAGGAGGGAGACAGAGACGTGGTTAGGAGGGAGGGGGACAGAGACGTGGTTAGGAGGGGGACAGAGATGTGGTTAGGAGGGAGGGGGACAGAGACGTGGTTAGGAGGGAGGGGGACAGAGACGTGGTTAGGAGGGTCTCAGGTCTGTAACACTGTTCTCTCAAACAGCCAAAACTGGATGAAAAGGAAACAGTCATGTCTATTGTGCCTGTGTGTGTTTTCTCTGCCCCACCCCCATACCTACATTCAACCAATCAGAATTAATACCTACATTCAACCTCACCCCAAACCTTAACCCTCGAACCAATCAGAATTCATAGCTACATTCAACCTCATCCCAAACCTTCGCTTAACCAATCAGAATTCATAGCTACATTCAACCTCATCCCAAACCTTAACCCTAAACCAATCAGAATTAATAGCTACATTCAACCTCATCCCAAACCTTAACCCTTAACCAATCAGAATTAATAGCTACATTCAACCTCATCCCAAACCTTAACCCTTAACCAATCAGAATTAATAACTACATTCAACCTCATCCCAAACCTTAACCCTAAACCAATCAGATTTAATACCTACATTTAACCTCATCCCAAACCTTAACCATTAACCAATCAGAATGAATAACTACATTCAACCTCATCCCAAACCTTCGCTTAACCAATCAGAATTAATAGCTACATTTAACCTCTTCCCAAACCTTAACCCTTAACCAATCAGAATTAATACCTACATTCAACCAATCAGAATTAATAGCTACATTTAACCTCATCCCAAACCTTAACCCTTAACCAATCAGAATTAATACCTACATTTAACCTCATCCCAAACCTTAACCCTTAACCAATCAGAATTAATACCTACAGTTAACCTCATCCCAAACCTTAACCCTTAACCAATCAGAATTAATACCTACATTTAACCTCATCCCAAACCTTAACCCTTAACCAATCAGAATTAATACCTACATTTAACCTCATCCCAAACCTTAACCCTTAACCAATCAGAATTAATACCTACATTTAACCTCATCCCAAACCTTCACATAACCTAAACGTAACAATAGAAATGACTGCAGTTTGACTGAGAATGTCAGGGTTAAGTTTCGGTTTCTCCCCCCGTTTAAAAACGTTGGATTCTGAAGTGGATTTGTGATACCTTGTTGTGTAAACAGGATTGAGCCTAGACATGCTGTTTTCTACAGGGCTTCCTGTGCGTGCGTACACACACACACACAGCATGGGGCCCGTCAGTAAAGCCAGTCAGAGAGACACAGTCATGTGTTGTCTGTGGCAGAGAGACACCGCTGAGACACTGCTGTGAATAGACTCTCGTCTAACGGAAGGAAACAACTGACGAGGAAAACATGATGAAGAAAGAGAAGTGGAAAGAGAGGGTTAACGAAGTACACGTCTGAAATGGATGGTTCGAAGGTTCACAGTTGAATAAAAACTCTTCTAAAGTAATTCTCAGTTAGACAGACTGATGGTATATCCATGCAGACTGATGGGGAGTATCCACGCAGACTGATGGGACGTATCCATGCAGACTGATGGGGCGTATCCACGCAGACTGATGGGACGTATCCACGCAGACTGATGGGACGTTTCCACGCAGACTGATGGGACGTATCCACGCAGACTGATGGGACGTATCCACGCAGACTGATGGTATATCCATGCAGACTGATGGGACGTGTCCATGCAGACTGATGGTATATCCATGCAGACTGATGGGGCGTATCCACGCAGACTGATGGGGCCTATCCACGCAGACTGATGGGGCCTATCCACGCAGACTGATGGTATATCCACGCAGACCGATGGGGCGTATCCATGCAGACCGATGGGGCGTATCCACGCAGACCGATGGGGCGTATCCACGCAGACCGATGGGGCGTATCCACGCAGACTGATGGGGCGTATCCATGCAGACCGATGGTATATCCATGCAGACTGATGGGACGTATCCACGCAGACTGATGGCATATCCATGCAGACTGATGGGACGTATCCACGCAGACTGATGGTATATCCATGCAGACTGATGGGACGTATCCACGCAGACTGATGGTATATCCATGCAGACTGATGGGACGTATCCATGCAGACTGATGGTATATCCACGCAGACTGATGGGACATATCCATGCATACTGATGGGACGTATCCACGCAGACTGATGGGACGTATCCATGCAGACTGATGGGACGTATCCATGCAGACTGATGGTATATCCATGCAGACTGATGGGGCGTATCCACGCAGACCGATGGGACGTATCCACGCAGACTGATGGTATATCCATGCGGAGTGATGGGGCGTATCCACGCAGACTGATGGGACGTATCCACGCAGACTGATGGGACGTATCCACGCAGACTGATGGTATATCCATGCAGACTGATGGGGAGTATCCAGGCAGACCGATGGGGCGTATCCACGCAGACTGATGGTATATCCATGCAGACTGATGGGACGTATCCACGCAGACCGATGGGGCGTATCCACGCAGACTGATGGTATATCCATGCAGACTGATGGGACGTATCCACGCAGACCGATGGGGCGTATCCACGCAGACTGATGGTATATCCATGCAGACTGATGGGACGTATCCACGCAGACTGATGGTATATCCATGCAGACCGATGGGGCGTATCCACGCAGACCGATGGGGCGTATCCACGCAGACTGATGGGGCGTATCCACGCAGACGGATGGGGCGTATCCACGCAGACTGATGGTATATCCATGCAGACTGATGGTATATCCATGCAGACCGATGGGACGTATCCACGCAGACTGATGGGGCGTATCCACGCAGACGGATGGGGCGTATCCACGCAGACCGATGGGGCCTATCCACGCAGACCGATGGGGCGTATCCACGCAGACTGATGGGGCGTATCCACGCAGACTGATGGGACCTTGTTACTACATTCATGTCAATTATACATCTGCTTTGAATACAGATACAGTATACAAGAGTTGACAGTTGTTGTTAATCTTGGCAGTAATGTTTAAACAGATTAATCTCGGGCCCCTACAGGTGTAGGATCTTAATTTGATCACCATGTTGCAGGATGACTTTGCGGGACATTTAACAGCTGTAGTGTGTTTGAGGTTTAAAAATGCTTTCTGTAGTTAGTCATTTCCACTTAAAAATGTCAGACTTGATTTTCCCTTTATGAAAAAATGTATTTACCCGGAAAACATTTTCTGTTGCTGTAGGATAATTTTTCCTGCTGTAGCAAACTGGCTCAAATTAAGATCTGACATCTGTAGGAATTAAATCAGCTACTGTGATAAGAGACTAGAGGAATAGCTGAAATAACGCCTCTACCTATCAGAGAGAAGAAAACGATTCCCTGGACAGTAGAGTCTATTTTAATACCTCAGGTGGTTGTAGAGTTGTGGTTTATTGTGACAGGAGGGTGGTTCTGGGTCATCACTGGGCCCATTCCTAAGCACAGATGGGCAGGAGGGGGGCCTGGGGGTCTACAGCCACAAAGTTAAACCCCTGGCTATTTATAAAATTAATTTTCTTAAAATTAGATTTTAAACCTAGCCATAACCCTAACGATAATCACACTGCTAACTTTATGCCTAAACTTTTTTTTTAAACGACCGCAAAAAAAAAACATATTTTTGGGGGTTTTCATGAATTTTTGGAATATTGACAATTTTGACTTTGTAACTAAAAACCCAAATAATAAAGTCTTGAGAAGATGCAAGAAGGACAGGAATCACCAGTCACATGACATCCTGGCATCCAGGACACTGTCGAGAGGTGTCCAGTCCAGCTACTGATGCTCTTTTCATTGGCCACTGCTAAGAACTCTAGAGTCTATTCGATCTGGGTTGTTTTGGCGTTGTCGGCGGTCGAACCGCGTTTTGGAGCTGTCAAATCCACAAGCAGATACAACTAAACCACCTGGGTTGTTGTGGCGTTGTCGGCGGTCGAACTGCGTTTTGGAGCTGTCAAATCCACAAGCAGATACAACTAAACCACCTGGGTTGTTGTGGCGTTGTCGGCGGTCGAACTGCGTTTTGGAGCTGTCAAATCCACAAGCAGATACAACTAAACCACCTGGGTTGTTGTGGCGTTGTCGGCGGTCGAACTGCGTTTTGGAGCTGTCAAATCCACAAGCAGATACAACTAAACCACCTGGGTTGTTGTGGCGTTGTCGGCGGTCGAACTGCGTTTTGGAGCTGTCAAATCCACAAGCAGATACAACTAAACCACCTGGGTTGTTGTGGCGTTTTCGGCTGTCGAACTGCATTTTGGAGCTGACAAATCCACAAGCAGATACAACTAAACCACCTGGGTTGTTGTGGCATTGTCGGCTGTCGAACTGCGTTTTGGAGCTGTCAAATCCACAAGCAGATACAACTAAACCACCTGGGTTGTTGTGGCGTTGTCGGTGGTCGAACTGCGTTTTGGAGCTGTCAAATCCACAAGCGGATACAACTCAACCAGCTGGGTTGTTGTGGTGTTGTCGGCGGTCGAACTGCAGCCACATCAACACAAGTTCAAACACTCCAAATGTGGTGTTCTATTGTGTTCACCTCGATTAGGCCATAAATCCCATCCCAATCCAAATTAACATGACAACATGGATTAGACTAGACCTTACATCGCCGTTTTCAACTTCTAATGCAGTAGGGATAGTATGGAAGAGAGTGGTTGGTGACACACGAGAGCAGCCACTCGCAGCAATGACAACACTGGGTTAATGCTCAATCTGAGTATTTCCCTAAATTTAGTTGTAGCTAGTTTTTTTTTTCTGACGTTAGTCTGTATATTTGACGTTTGATGAGACATACAGATGATTAATTATTCTAAGTGGTCATTACCTTTTTATCGTTTGTGTGTGTGTGTTTATATATATGTATATACAGTGTAGAGAACAAGTATTTGATACACTGCTGATTTTGCAGGTTTTCCCTACTTACAAAGCATGTAGAGGTCTGTAATTGTGATCATAGGTACACTTCAACTGTGAGAGACGGAATCTAAAAACAAAAATCCAGAAAATCACATTGTATGATTTTTAAGTAATTAATTAGCATTTTATTGCATGACATAAGTATTGTTTTTTTGTTTTAGATTCCGTCTCTCACAGTTGAAGTGTACCTATGATAGAAATTACAGACCTCTACATGCTTTGTAAGTGGGAAAACCTGCTAAATTGGCAGTGTCGCAAATACTTGTTCTCCCCACTGTATATACAGTTGAAGTCTGAAGTTTACATACACTTAGGTTGGAGTCATTAAAACTCGTTTTTTAACCACTCCACAAATTTCCTGTGCTGCAGGAGGGACTGGTGCACTTCACAAAATAGATGGCATCATGAGGACGGAAAATTATGTGGATATATTGAAGCAGCATCTCAAGACGTCAGTCAGGAAGTTAAAGCTTGGGCGCAAATGGGTCTTCCACATGGACAACGACCCCAAGCATACTTCCAAAGTTGTGGCAAAATGGCTTAAGGACAACAAAGTCAAGGTATTAGAGTGGCCATCACAAAGCCCTTACCTCAATCCTAAGAAAAATTGTGTGGGCAGAACTGAAAAAGTGTGTGCGAACAAGGAGGCCTACAAACCTGACTCAGTTACACCAGCTCTGTCAGGAGGAATGGTACAAAATTCACCCAACTTATTGTGGGAAGCTTGTGGAAGGCTACCTGAAAAGTTTGACCCAAGTTAAACAATTTAAAGGCAATGCTGCCAAATACTAATTGAGTGGTTGTAAACTTTTGACCCACTGGGAATGTGATGAAAGAAATAAAAGCTGAAATAAATAATACTCTCTACTATTATTCTGACATTTCACATTCTTAAAATTAAGTGGTGATTCTAACTGACCTAAAAGAGGGGATTTTTTACCAGGATTAAATGGCAGGAATTGTGAAAAACTGAGTTTAAATGTAATTGGCTAAGGTGTATGTAAACTTCCGACTTCAACTGTGTGTGTGTTTTCCCTCAGAACAGCCTCAAATCGTCGGGTCATGGACTCTACAAGGTGTTTGGAAAGCCTTCCACATGGATGCTGGGATGCTGGCCCACGTTGACTCCAATACTTCACACGGTTGTGTCAAGTTGGCTGGTAGTGGATCTCTACTCCGAATAGTTCGCTCCATCTCATCCCCACAGATTTTTCAATTAGATTGAGATCTGGTGTCTGTGGCCGGCCAACTACAGTAAGCTGAATTCACTGTCCTGTTGGTGGAAACATTGCTGGACCATTCCTAGCCTTGTGGCTTTATCCTGCTGAAAAAAAATCATATTTACGGATACACTGCTGACATGAAGGGACCTGATTGGCTATGATGTTTAGATATTCTGTGGCATTCAGACGTTGCTCCACTTTTATCAAGGGACATCATCACAGCAGTACCGCTAGCCTGCAATGTTGACACGCGACATGATGCGTGTATGTACTCGTGGTTTCCTCCATACCTTAGTCCAACCATCAGCGTGAAAGGGCAGGAACCGGGAATCATCAATGTTTTTCCTATTCTCCAGTGTCCAGTGTTTTCGTTCCTTAGCCCCACTGCAACCACAGTTTCTCCTATTCTCCAGTGTCCACTGTTTTCGTTCCTTAGCCCCACTGCAACCACAGTTTCTCCTATTCTCCAGTGTCCACTGTTTTCGTTCCTTAGCCCCACTGCAACCACAGTTTCTCCTATTCTCCAGTGTCCACTGTTTTCGTTCCTTAGCCCCACTGCAACCACAGTTTCTCCTATTCTCCAGTGTCCAGTGTTTTCGTTCCTTAGCCCCACTTCAACCACAGTTTCTTGTGTTTTGTTGGAAGAAGTGTATGTCTAAGGTCGTAGGCTGCCATACTCCATTCTTGTCAAGGTACGACAAGTTGAGTATTATTTTATGGGTTTTTGGGCACCAACGTTGTACTGGACTGTCAGTTGACTAACTGAAGCCCGTCTGTGGCTCTGCACAATTCGTATCAGCCTTCTTTTGTCCTCTCATCAACGACCCATTTTCGACCACTGGCCTGCCGTTGGCTGGATGTCCTTTGGGTGGTGGATCATTCTTGAAACACACAGGAAACTGTTGAGGGTGTAAAACCCAGCAGGGTTGCAGTTCTTGACACTAAACCGGTGCGCCTGGCAACTACTACCAGACCCCGTTCAAAGGCACTTCAATATTTTGTCTTGCCCATTCACCCTCTGAATGACACACATACACAATCCATGTCTCAATTGTCTCAAGGCTTAAAAATCCTTCTCTAACCTGTCTCCTCCCCTTCATCTACACTAATTTGGAGTGGATTTAACAGGGGACATCAATAAGGGATCATAGCTTTCACCTGGTCAGTCTATGTCATGGAAAAAGCAGGTGTTCCTAATGTTTTGTACACCCAGTGTACATTAATATAAGCATTAACAACAGGGCCCTAGGGACTTCTATACCAGACAGTGGTCAAACCTCCGTTTGCATTAGTCATCTGTTTGTGTGTGTTCCCCATCCATCCAGAGATGACCCCAGCTGTCCGTTGTGCCAGCTGACTAGTCACGTGTCCCAGCAGTAGAGACATGCTATTGTCAGTCACTCAGTGGTACATCACTGGAACTATGCAAGAGAAAACAACACAATGTGGTCACCGCTGTGCTGCCTTAACTACCAACCTCTAATCTGTTGACATAATCACAGCTGACCAGCTGGGCACCCTGTCTACGTCATCCCAACCTCTCTACCTCCTCTCATCCCCCATCCCAACCTCCTCTCATCCCAACCTCTCTACCTCCTCTCATCCCCCATCCCAACCTCCTCTCATCCCACCATCCCAACCTCCTCTCATCCCCCCATCCCTACCTCCTCTCATCCCCCCATCCCTACCTCCTCTCATCCCCCCATCCCTACCTCCTCTCATCCCCCATCCCAACCTCCTCTCATCCCAACCTCTTTACCTCCTCTCATCCCCCCATCCCAACCTCCTCTCATCCCCCATCCCAACCTCCTCTCATCCCCCCATCCCAACTTCCTCTCATCCCCCATCCCAACCTCCTCTCATCCACCCCATCCCAACCTCCTCTCATCCCCCCATCCCAACCTCCTCTCATCCCTACCTCTCTACCTCCTCTCATCCCAACCTCCTGTCATCCCCCCATCCCAACCTCCTCTCATCCCCACTTCTCTACCTCCTCTCACCCCCCCATCCCAACCTCCTCTCATCCCAACCTCTCTACCTCCTCTCATCCCCCCATCCCAACCTCCTCTCATCCCAACCTCTCTACCTCCTCTCATCCCCCCATCCCAACCTCCTCTCATCCCAACCTCTCTACCTCCTCTCATCACCCCTTCCCAACCTCCTCTCATCCCCCCCATTCCAACCTTGTGCCTCCACTCAAATAAATATATAAGATGGAAGGATGTCCATTCAACTCTGTTACATCATTGTGAGGCTATGTAACAGTCATTTGGAACTGAGACTTCTCACTCTGCTCGGCACTCTGAAGCCAGGCCAGCACCGTGCCACCATCCATCTGTGTTCCTTTGTCACATCACTGCTGTGAGGCATGGCTATGGCATCATGGGAGAACTCAGTCCATCCACTCAGAGAGAGAGGAAGCAAGAAACAGAGAGAGTGCCAAAACAACCAACCACTCCTTTGAAATGAATTCAAAGAATACACTACATCTCTCAGCTCAGTGAACACTCTACTGTTCCACTCAGCTCATCTCCTGTGGTCAACACTGTTCCACTCAGCTCATCTCCTGTGGTCAACACTGTTCCCCCTCCTGTGATCAACACTGTTCCCCCTCCTGTGGTCAACACTGTTCTCCCTCCTGTGGTCGACACTGTTCCCCCTCCTGTGGTCAACACTGTTTCCCCCCAGCTCATCTCCTGTGGTCAACACTGTTCCCCCTCCTGTGATCAACACTGTTCCCCCTCCTGTGGTCAACACTGTTCCCCCTCCTGTGGTCAACACTGTACCCCCTCTTGTGATCAACACTGTTCCCCCTCCTGTGGTCAACACTGTTCTCCCTCCTGTGGTCAACACCGTTCCACTCAGCTCATCTCCTGTGGTCAACACTGTTCCACTCAGCTCATCTCCTGTGGTCAACACTGTTCCCCCTCAGCTCATCTCCTGTGGTCAACACTGTTCCACTCAGCTCATCTCCTGTGATCAACACTGTTCCCCCTCCTGTGGTCAACACTGATCGCCCTCCTGTGGTCAACAATGTTCCACTCAGCTCATCTCCTGTGGTCAACACTGTTCCACTCAGCTCATCTCCTGTGTTCAACACTGTTCCACTCAGCTCATCTCCTGTGGCCATCACTGTCCCCCTCAGCTCATCTCCTGTGGTCAACACTGTTCTCCCTCCTGTGGTCGACACTGTTCCCCCTCCTGTGGTCAACACTGTTTCCCCCCAGCTCATCTCCTGTGGTCAACACTGTTCCCCCTCCTGTGATCAACACTGTTCCCCCTCCTGTGGTCAACACTGTTCCCCCTCCTGTGGTCAACACTGTACCCCCTCTTGTGATCAACACTGTTCCCCCTCCTGTGGTCAACACTGTTCTCCCTCCTGTGGTCAACACCGTTCCACTCAGCTCATCTCCTGTGGTCAACACTGTTCCACTCAGCTCATCTCCTGTGGTCAACACTGTTCCCCCTCAGCTCATCTCCTGTGGTCAACACTGTTCCACTCAGCTCATCTCCTGTGATCAACACTGTTCCCCCTCCTGTGGTCAACACTGATCGCCCTCCTGTGGTCAACAATGTTCCACTCAGCTCATCTCCTGTGGTCAACACTGTTCCACTCAGCTCATCTCCTGTGTTCAACACTGTTCCACTCAGCTCATCTCCTGTGGCCATCACTGTCCCCCTCAGCTCATCTCCTGTGGTCAACACTGTTCCCCCTCCTGTGGTCTACACTGTTCCCCCTCCTGTTGTCAACACTGTTCCCCCTCAGCTCATCTCCTGTGGTCAACACTGTTCCCCCTCCTGTGGTCAACACTGTTCCACTCAGCTCATCTCCTGTGGTCAACACTGTTCCCCCTCCTGTCCCCTCCTGTGGTCAACACTGTTCCCCTCCTGTGGTCAACACTGTTCCCCCTCCTGTAGTCAACACTGTTCCACTCAGCTCATCTCCTGTGGTCAACACTGTTCCCCCTCTTGTGATCAACACTGTTCCCCCTCCTGTGGTCAACACTGTTCCACTCAGCTCATCTCCTGTGATCAACACTGTTCCCCCTCCTGTGGTCAACACTGATCTCCCTCCTGTGGTCAACAATGTTCCACTCAGCTCATCTCCTGTGGTCAACACTGTTCCACTCAGCTCATCTCCTGTGTTCAACACTGTTCCACTCAGCTCATCTCCTGTGGTCAAAACTGTTCCCCCTCTTGTGATCAACACTGTTCCCCCTCCTGTGGTCAACACTGTTCCCCTCAGCTCATCTCCTGTGGTCAACACTGTTCCCCCTGAGCTCATCTCCTGTGGTCGACACTGTTCCCCCTCCTGTGATCAACACTGTACCCCCTCCTGTGGTCAACACTGTTCCCCTCAGCTCATCTCCTGTGGTCAAACAAGATTCACGAGAAGACTGGGAGAGAGAGAAAAAACAACACAAATTGTGGTGGTTGGCTGGGAAACAAAGTAGTTCTCCTGAGGCTGAGACCAAAGCAAGGCTGAGAGATGAGAAGAAACGGTCCACAGCTTTTGCCCTAAAAGTCACTTCTGTCTGTTCTGTTCTGGCACCCTATTCCCTACATAGTGCACTACTTATAACTACTGCCCTATGGGTCCTGGTCAAAAGTATTGAACTGTAGTGCACTATGTAGGGAATAGGGTGCCATTTGGGACTCAAGAATGTTCTTGGCTGTGGCTGGGCTAGTGTTTACAGGAACCCCAGGGACCAACTGTTTTTAACTTTGAATGTATTTTTTTAGGAGCTATCGTAAACATGCATTTAAATTTCAGAGCCCTCTTAAAAATAACAAGAGGGGGTACAAAGTGATTGGCATCGTTTGTAAACATCCGCCATTTTGTCTGCCAAATAAAAGCATCAGGTTTGGGGTCAATTGCATTCAAATTCCAGTCAATTACGAAAGTAAACCAAATTCCAATTACACATTTTTTTTTCCATTGAAAAGCATTGAAGAGAACTGGAATTTTTGTCTACGTCCTGAATTGAAACTGAATTGACCCCAACCCTGGAAACCTCAGAAACTGAAAAAAGTCCTGATGAGCCCGACTTTCTCGCTCTCTCTTACACGCACGCACGCACGCACGCACGCACGCACTCACACACACACACACACACACACACACACACACACACACACACACACACAAACCCTATTTTCCTTAAACCTAACCCTAGCTCCTAACTCCAACATTAAAACTAACCCTAGCTCCTAAAACTAACTTTAGCTCATAACCCTAACAAACTATTTCTAACCTTAACCCAGAGTCCCCACCAAGTCAAATGCTATTTCTAGGTGTTAACAAAATGTCCCAAGTTGGTCAAATATTTGTCCATGTAGTATTGTGGTGGGGACTTCTGGTTCACACACACACACACACACACACACACACACACACACACACACACACACACACACACACACACACACACACACACACCACGATGTGCATGGAGAAAATGTGTTATTTTAAAAAGAGGTGAAATTGATTTACGTCTCCCTCCTATTCTGAGACATAATTGCTGAGAGTATTCCAAAACCATGAGTTCTGTAACGGAGACCTCCCCTCTGGGCTAAACGGCTGGATATGGAGACCTCCCCTCTGGGCTAAACAGATACGGAGACCTCCTCTCTGGGTTAAACGGCTGGATACGGAGACCTCCCCTCTGGGTTAAACGGCTGGATACGGAGACCTCCCCTCTGGGCTAAACGGCTGGATATGGAGACCTCCCCTCTGGGTTAAACGGCTGGATACGGAGACCTCCCCTCTGGGCTAAACGGCTGGATACGGAGACCTCCCCTCTGGGCTAAACAGATACGGAGACCTCCTCTCTGGGCTAAATGGATACGGAGACCTCCCCTCTGGGCTAAACGGCTGGATACGGAGACCTCCCCTCTGGGCTAAACGGCTGGATACGGAGACCTCTCTGAGCTAAACAGATACGGAGACCTCCTCTCTGGGCTAAACGGCTGGATACGGAGACCTCCCCTCTGGGCTAAACAGCTGGATACGGAGACCTCCCCTCTGGGCTAAACGGCTGGATACGGAGACCTCCCCTCTGGGCTAAACGGCTGGATACGGAGACCTCCTCTCTGGGCTAAACGGCTGGATACGGAGACCTCCTCTCTGGGCTAAACGGCTGGATATGGAGACCTCCTCTCTGGGCTAAACAGATACGGAGACCTCCTCTCTGGGCTAAACGGCTGGATACGGAGACCTCCTCTCTGGGTTAAACAGATACGGAGACCTCCTCACTGGGCTAAACGGCTGGATACGGAGACCTCCTCTCTGGGCTAAACGGCTGGATACGGAGACCTCCCCTCTGGGCTAAACAGATACGGAGACCTCCCCTCTGGGCTAAACAGCTGGATACGGAGAACATCCCTCTGGGCTAAACGGCTGGATACGGAGACCTCCTCTCTGGGCTAAACAGATACGGAGACCTCCTCTCTGGGCTAAACGGCTGGATATAGAGACCTCCCCTCTGGGTTAAACGGCTGGATACGGAGACCTCACCTCTGGGCTAAACGGCTGGATACGGAGACCTCCTCTCTGGGCTAAATGGCTGGATATGGAGACCTCCCCTCTGGGCTAAACGGCTGGATACGGAGACCTCCCCTCTGGGCTAAACAGATACGGAGACCTCCTCTCTGGGCTAAATGGATACGGAGACCTCCTCTCTGGGTTAAACGGCTGGATACGGAGACCTCCTCTCTGGGTTAAACGGCTGGATACGGAGACCTCCCCTCTGGGCTAAACGGCTGGATATGGAGACCTCCCCTCTGGGTTAAACGGCTGGATACGGAGACCTCCCCTCTGGACTAAACGGCTGGATACGGAGAGCTCCCCTCTGGGCTAAACAGATACGGAGACCTCCTCTCTGGGCTAAATGGATACGGAGACCTCCCCTCTGGGCTAAACGGCTGGATACGGAGACCTCCCCTCTGGGCTAAACGGCTGGATACGGAGACCTCCTCTCTGTGCTAAACAGATACGGAGACCTCCTCTCTGGGTTAAACGGCTGGATACGGAGACCTCCCCTCTGGGCTAAACGGCTGGATACGGAGACCTCCCCTCTGGGCTAAACAGCTGGATACGGAGACCTCCCCTCTGGGCTAAATGGCTGGATACGGAGACCTCCCCTCTGGGCTAAACGGCTGGATACGGAGACCTCCTCTCTGGGCTAAACGGCTGGATACGGAGAGATCCTCTCTGGGCTAAACGACTGGATATGGAGACCTCCTCTCTGGGCTAAACAGATACGGAGACCTCCTCTCTGGGCTAAACGGCTGGATACGGAGACCTCCTCTCTGGGTTAAACAGATACGGAGACCTCCTCACTGGGCTAAACGGCTGGATACGGAGACCTCCTCTCTAAGCTAAACGGCTGGATACGGAGACCTCCCCTCTGGGCTAAACAGATACGGAGACCTCCCCTCTGGGCTAAACAGCTGGATACGGAGAACATCCCTCTGGGCTAAACGGCTGGATACGGAGACCTCCTCTCTGGGCTAAACAGATACGGAGACCTCCTCTCTGGGCTAAACGGCTGGATATAGAGACCTCCCCTCTGGGTTAAACGTCTGGATACGGAGACCTCACCTCTGGGCTAAACGGCTGGATACGGAGACCTCCTCTCTGGGCTAAATGGCTGGATATGGAGACCTCCCCTCTGGGCTAAACGGCTGGATACGGAGACCTCCCCTCTGGGCTAAACAGATACGGAGACCTCCTCTCTGGGCTAAATGGATACGGAGACCTCCTCTCTGGGTTAAACGGCTGGATACGGAGACCTCCTCTCTGGGTTAAACGGCTGGATACGGAGACCTCCCCTCTGGGCTAAACGGCTGGATATGGAGACCTCCCCTCTGGGTTAAACGGCTGGATACGGAGACCTCCCCTCTGGACTAAACGGCTGGATACGGAGACCTCCCCTCTGGGCTAAACAGATACGGAGACCTCCTCTCTGGGCTAAATGGATACGGAGACCTCCCCTCTGGGCTAAACGGCTGGATACGGAGACCTCCCCTCTGGGCTAAACGGCTGGATACGGAGACCTCCTCTCTGTGCTAAACAGATACGGAGACCTCCTCTCTGGGCTAAACGGCTGGATACGGAGACCTCCCCTCTGGGCTAAACAGCTGGATACGGAGACCTCCCCTCTGGGCTAAACGGCTGGATACGGAGACCTCCCCTCTGGGCTAAACGGCTGGATACGGAGACCTCCTCTCTGGGCTAAACGGCTGGATACGGAGAGATCCTCTCTGGGCTAAACGACTGGATATGGAGACCTCCTCTCTGGGCTAAACAGATACGGAGACCTCCTCTCTGGGCTAAACGGCTGGATACGGAGACCTCCTCTCTGGGTTAAACAGATACGGAGACCTCCTCACTGGGCTAAACGGCTGGATACGGAGACCTCCTCTCTGGGCTAAACGGCTGGATACGGAGACCTCCCCTCTGGGCTAAACAGATACGGAGACCTCCCCTCTGGGCTAAACAGCTGGATACGGAGACCTCCCCTCTGGGCTAAACGGCTGGATACGGAGACCTCCTCTCTGGGCTAAACGTCTGGATACGGAGACCTCCTCTCTGGGCTAAACAGATACGGAGACCTCCTCTCTGGGCTAAACGGCTGGATATAGAGACCTCCCCTCTGGGTTAAACGGCTGGATACGGAGACCTCACCTCTGGGCTAAACGGCTGGATACGGAGACCTCCTCTCTGGGCTAAATGGCTGGATATGGAGACCTCCCCTCTGGGCTAAACGGCTGGATATGGAGACCTCTCTGGGTTAAACGGCTGGATACGGAGACCTCCCCTCTGGGCTAAACGGCTGGATACGGAGACCTCCTCTCTGGGCTAAATGGCTGGATATGGAGACCTCCTCTCTGGGCTAAACGGCTGGATATGGAGAGCTCCTCTCTGGGCTAAACGGCTGGATATGGAGACCTCCCCTCTGGGCTAAACGGCTGGATACGGAGACCTCCTCTCTGGGCTAAACGGCTGGATACGGAATACAAAATGTTTGGAATGGAGTGAAAAAATACAGATTTTCCTCTCAGGAAATTACTTGATAGAAATATACATTCTAAACAAGAGATCTAGTATAGAAACCTACAGTGTTCCTGAAGTCGTAACGTTAAGTAAATGTTGAACACGCTTTAACCTGAAAGCTCAACCCTGAACTCCTGACCTGAGAATGATGGCTGCTGAGACTTAGAGAGGGTTGAAATAACAGGATGTTGGGATTGAAGACGATTTATATTTAATAACAGGACCGTTGCCGAAATATTGGATATTTTTCGATTTGTTTTATCAACCCTTTGTATATCATGCTTACCTTCCTCACTGCTTACCTTCCTCACTGCTTACCTTCCTCACTGCTTACCTTCCTCACTGCTTACCTTCCTCACTGCTTACCTTCCTCACTGCTTACCTTCCTCACTGCTTACCTTCCTCACTGCTTACCTTCCTCATTGCTTACCTTCCTCACTGCTTACCTTCCTCGCTGCTTACCTTCCTCACTGCATTACCTTCCTCACTGCTTACCTTCCTCACTGCATTACCTTCCTCACTGCTTACCTTCCTCACTGCATTACCTTCCTTGCTGCATTGCCTTCCTCACTGCTTACCTTCCTCACTGCTTACCTTCCTTGCTGCTTACCTTCCTCACTGCATTACCTTCCTCACTGCTTACCTTCCTCACTGCATTACCTTCCTCACTGCTTACCTTCCTCACTGCATTACCTTCCTTGCTGCATTGCCTTCCTCACTGCTTACCTTCCTCACTGCATTACCTTAATCGCTGCTTACCTTCCTCACTGCTTACCTTCCTCACTGCTTACCTTCCTCACTGCATTACCTTCCTCACTGCTTACCTTCCTCACTGCATTACCTTCCTCGCTGCATTACCTTCATCGCTGCATTACCTTCCTCACTGCATTCCCTGTGACAATACTGTATGTGTGAACAGAGCGTGGGGTAAAATCACTGAGCCGAGCCAGGAAAAACCCCATATTACAACCTATGTGGTGATATTTGTGTCGTTTGCTCTTACAACCCATTCGTTCACACGCCAGCGTGACATACCATAAGGCCCGTGACAACAAAAAGACAAGTCGCACAGAGGCGGAATATGTTAAACTACACAATACGTTTTGTTTCATCACAAAACCTGGAGAGCGACATCTGTCTGGTGACGTCCACAAAGCAAATATTGTATGTATCACCTGCAGCAAGGTGAAGCAAGTTCATGTGTTCAATAGTTATAGGACCTGCAGCAAGGTGAAGCAAGTTCATGTGTTCAACAGTTATAGGACCTGCAGCAAGGTGAAGCAAGTTCCTGTTTTCAACAGTTATAGGACCTGCAGCAAGGTGAAGCAAGTTCATGTGTTCAACAGTTATAGGACCTGCAGCAAGGTGAAGCAAGTTCATGTTTTCAACAGTTATAGGACCTGCAGCAAGGTGAAGCAAGTTCATGTGTTCAACAGTTATAGGACCTGCAGCAAGGTGAAGCAAGTTCATGTGTTCAACAGTTATAGGACCTACAGCAAGGTGAAGCAAGTTCGTGTTTTCAACAGTTATAGGACCTGCAGCAAGGTGAAGCAAGTTCGTTTTTTCAACAGTTATAGGACCTGCAGCAAGGTGAAGCAAGTTCATGTTTTCAACAGTTATAGGACCTGCAGCAAGGTGAAGCAAGTTTGTGTTTTCAACAGTTATAGGACCTGCAGCAAGGTGAAGCAAGTTCATGTGTTCAACAGTTATAGGACCTGCAGCAAGGTGAAGCAAGTTCATGTTTTCAACAGTTATAGGACCTGCAGCAAGGTGAAGCAAGTTCATGTGTTCAACAGTTTACTAAACAACTAGTGAACCACAGAGTTACTGCAAGTCAGAACAAAGACAACAGGAGCCCCGCCTCTGCTATTCCAGCACCATTTACACTTAAAACATCATCAAATCAACAAGGTTATATATGCTCAGTTTTATACACTGAAAACAAACTTAAAGATGCCCAAAAACGATTTAGTCCAATCGATGTTACTAAATATCATGTGGCTGTCCATGGTACTAAATATATCTAAATATGTCTAAATATGTCTAAATATATCTACATATGTCTAAATATGTCTAAATATATCTAAATATGTCCAAATATGTCTAAATATGTCTACATATGTCTACATATGTCTAAATATGTCTACATATGTCTACATATGTCTACATATGTCTAAATATGTCTAAATATATCTAAATATATCTAAATATATCTAAATATATCTAAATATGTCTACATATGTCTACATATATCTAAATATGTCTACATATGTCTAAATATGTCTAAATATATCTAAATATATCTACATATGTCTACATATGTCTACATATGTCTAAATATATCTAAATATGTCTAAATATGTCTAAATATGTCTACATATATCTAAATATGTCTACATATATCTAAATATGTCTACATATGTCTAAATATGTCTAAATATATCTAAATATATCTAAATATGTCTACATATGTCTAAATATGTCTAAATATATCTAAATATGTCTACATATGTCTACATATGTCTAAATATGTCTAAATATGTCTCCAGTTAAAGGTTGAACTTTAACCCCTTTAATAGATCCCTTCACTCATTAAGGAAGTCCACCCCTGTATTTATTATTTTGAGATATTTATCTTTTATTAAGTCACATTGAGATATATATCTCCTTTTTCAAGTGAGCCTTTGTACATTCAGTTCATTCATAAAGGCTTAGAATGCATTCATTCTCAGAGAAACACAAGAGGCAATTCCCTCGCAATGACATTTATTAGATACTCCCTTCAGGAAGTGCTACAGTATAATCATGAATGGGTTTGTATTCATGGAGAATCAGCATACCCTCTCCCATGTCCCTTGTTGGAGCGAAGCTAAATTCTATTTATTTAACATGTATTTATCCAGCAAAATTGACTCAGTAACAATCGTCGTGTGATGATATGCAAGTCGGTCAGTGAGTAGTGTCGCCATAAACATGAAAATAGAATCTCCTTTTATGAGAGAAGCTGATGGGAATTGAAAGGTCATGTTTGGCCCATTTTGGGAGGATTCTGGACATGTTCTGTTATGTACTGAGCTGTTCCCTTCCTCCCTCATTACTACTATTCCTACTACTACTACTACTACTACTACTACTACTGATACTACTACTACTACTGCTACTACTACTACTACTGCTACTACTACTACTACTACTGATACTACTTTTACTACTACTGATACTACTACTACTACTACTACTACTACTACTACTACTACTACTACTACTACTACTACTGCTACTAATACTACTACTACTACTACTGCTACTAATACTACTACTACTACTACTACTACTGATACTACTTTTACTACTACTGATACTACTACTACTACTACTACTACTGCAGCTACTACTACTACTACTACTACTACTGATACTACTTTTACTACTACTACTACTACTGATACTACTACTACTACTACTATTACTGCTACTACTACTACTACTGATACTACTACTACTACTACTACTGATACTACTTTTACTACTACTACTACTACTACTACTACTGCAGCTACTACAACTGCTGCTACTGCTAATACTGCTACTGATACTACTACTGCTATTGCTACTTCTCCTATTACTACTACTACTGCTCTAACTACTACTACTGATACTACTACTACTACTACTACTACTGCTACTACTACTACTACTGATACTACTACTACTACTACTGATACTACTACTACTACTACTACTACTGCTCCTACTACCACTACTGCTACTACTGCTACAACTATTACTACTACTGACACTACTACTACTACTACTACTACTACTACTACTACTACTGCTACTACTACTACTACTGATACTACTACTACTACTACTACTGATACTACTTTTACTACTACTACTACTACTACTACTACTGCAGCTACTACAACTGCTGCTACTGCTAATACTGCTACTGATACTACTACTGCTATTGCTACTTCTCCTATTACTACTACTACTGCTACTACTACTACTACTGATACTACTACTACTACTACTACTACTGCTACTACTACTACTACTGATACTACTACTACTACTACTACTGATACTACTACTACTACTACTACTACTGCTCCTACTACCACTACTGCTACTACTGCTACAACTATTACTACTACTGACACTACTACTACTACTACTACTACTACTACTACTACTACTGCTACTACTACTACTACTGATACTACTACTACTACTACTACTACTGATACTACTTTTACTACTACTACTACTACTGATACTACTACTACTACTACTACTGCAGCTACTACAACTGCTGCTACTGCTACTACTGCTACTGATACTACTACTGCTATTGCTACTTCTCCTATTACTGCTACTACCAATGCTACTACTACTACTACTACTGAGCAAGGCAGTTAACTCACTGTTCCCCTGAACAAGGCAGTTAACCCACTGTTCCCCTGAACAAGGCAGTTAACTCACTGTTCCCCTGAACAAGGCAGTTAACCCACTGTTCCCCTGAACAAGGCAGTTAACCCACTGTTCCCCTGAACAAAGCAGTTAACCCACTGTTCCCCTGAGTAAGGCAGTTAACCCACTGTTCCCCTGAGCAAGGCAGTTAACCCACTGTTCCCCTGAACAAGGCAGTTAACCCACTGTTCCCCTGAACAAGGCAGTTAACCCACTGTTCCCCTGAGCAAGGCAGTTAACCCACTGTTCCCCTGAACAAGGCAGTTAACCCACTGTTCCCCTGAGCGAGGCAGTTAACCCACTGTTCCCCTGAACAAGGCAGTTAACCCGCTGTTCCCCTGAACAAGGCAGTTAACTCACTGTTCCCCTGAGCAAGGCAGTTAACCCACTGTTCCCCTGAGCAAGGCAGTTAACTCACTGTTCCCCTGAGCAAGGCAGTTAACTCACTGTTCCCCTGAGCAAGGCAGTTAACTCACTGTTCCCCTGAACAAGGCAGTTAACCCACTGTTCCCCTGAACAAGGCAGTTAACTCACTGTTCCCCTGAACAAGGCAGTTAACCCACTGTTCCCCTGAACAAGGCAGTTAACCCACTGTTCCCCTGAACAAAGCAGTTAACCCACTGTTCCCCTGAGCAAGGCAGTTAACCCACTGTTCCCCTGAGCAAGGCAGTTAACCCACTGTTCCCCTGAACAAGGCAGTTAACCCACTGTTCCCCTGAACAAGGCAGTTAACCCACTGTTCCCCTGAGCAAGGCAGTTAACCCACTGTTCCCCTGAACAAGGCAGTTAACCCACTGTTCCCCTGAGCGAGGCAGTTAACCCACTGTTCCCCTGAACAAGGCAGTTAACCCGCTGTTCCCCTGAACAAGGCAGTTAACTCACTGTTCCCCTGAGCAAGGCAGTTAACCCACTGTTCCCCTGAGCAAGGCAGTTAACTCACTGTTCCCCTGAGCAAGGCAGTTAACTCACTGTTCCCCTGAGCAAGGCAGTTAACTCATTGTTCCCCTGAGCAAGGCAGTTAACTCACTGTTCCCCTGAGCAAGGCAGTTAACCCACTGTTACCCTGAACAGGCAGTTAACCCACTGTTCCCCTGAACAGGCAGTTAACCCACTGTTCCCCTGAACAAGGCAGTTAACCCACTGTTCCCCTGAACAAGGCAGTTAACCCACTGTTCCCCTGAACAAGGCAGTTAACCCACTGTTCCCCTGAACAAGGCAGTTAATCCACTGTTCCCCTGAACAAGGCAGTTAACCCACTGTTCCCCTGAACAAGGCAGTTAACCCACTGTTCCCCTGAGCAAGGCAGTTAACCCACTGTTCCCCTGAGCAAGGCAGTTAACCCACTGGTCCCCAGGTGCCGAAGACATGGATGTCGATTTAATGCAGCCCCCCCACACCTCTCTGGTTGAGTTAAATGTGGAAGACACATTTCAGTTGAAGGCATGTTGTCTTGTGGGCTGTAGTGAAATGTCCCCACAAACGTTGATTTATTGAATCAACAAATCACATCACACCACAACGCACTCAAACAATTTCAAGGGTTATTGACACTCAAGATAAATATAAGGCAACTTTTCCTCCACACAGCTAGGCTGTCCCATAACCGCTGAAACACCAGCTGCGATACTCTGGTTTTAGGCAGGCCTGCAATCTGGAGGCCACGTACAGTAAGCCTACGTACGCACTAACCTGCATCTGGATCCCAGGCTGTCTAAGCACGCCACAAAGGGGGCTGCTATTTACGGAGATGAGACCAAAAGCCTGCGCTCCATGGTCCAATCGAATTGAATATATATATACACACACACACACACACACACACACACACACACACACACACACACACACACACACACACACACACACACACACACACACACACACACACACACGCACACCTTCAGTGCTTGTCCCACCACTTCACTGCAAAGGTAAGACAGGGTAAGGTGTGGGGGAGTTTGTCTCTTCCAGAATATAGGTTAATCCCTCTTTAGTTCCATAACGGTCTGTTTATTCCACATAGAGATAACTGCAGGAAGAGTAACAGGCCGTAACGGTCTGTTTATTCCACATTGAGAGAACTGCAGGAAGAGTAACAGGCTGTAACAGTCTGTTTATTCCACATAGAGAGAGAACTGCAGGAAGAGTAACAGGCTGTAACAGTCTGTTTATTCCACATAGAGAGAGAGAACTGCAGGAAGAGTAACAGGCTGTAACAGTCTGTTTATTCCACATAGAGAGAGAGAACTGCAGGAAGAGTAACAGGCTGTAACAGTCGGTTTATTACACATAGAGAGAACTGCAGGAAGAGTAACAGGCTGTAACAGTCGGTTTATTCCACATAGAGAGAACTGCAGGAAGAGTAACAGGCTGTAACAGTCGGTTTATTCCACATAGAGAGAACTGCAGGAAGAGTAACAGGCTGTAACAGTCGGTTTATTCCACATAGAGAGAGAGAACTGCAGGAAGAGTAACAGGCTGTAACAGTCTGTTTATTCCACATAGAGAGAGAGAACTGCAGGAAGAGTAACAGGCTGTAACAGTCGGTTTATTCCACATAGAGAGAGAGAACTGCAGGAAGAGTAACAGGCTGTAACAGTCTGTTTATTCCACATAGAGAGAGAGAACTGTAGGAAGAGTAACAGGATGTAACAGTCTGTTTATTCCACATAGAGAGAGAGAACTGCAGGAAGAGTAACAAGCTGTAACAGTCTGTTTATTCCACATAGAGAGAGAACTGCAGGAAGGGCAGGTGGGAGAGGATTATCCTGTTGGATTATCACTATATAGGGAATAAGTCCTCATAGGGTTCTGGGCTAAAGTAGTGCACTATATAGGGAATAAATCCTCATAGGGTTCTGGTCTAAAGTAGTGCACTATATAGGGAATAGGTCCCAATAGGGCCCTGGTCAAAAGTAGTGCACTACATAGGGAATAGGGGACAATTTGGGATGTACACAAAGACCACACGTCCTTTTATTAGGTAGGTCCTTCATCACGTCCTTCGTCAGTTCTGAGGAGGCCTGGGTCTGTGTGGCTTTAGGGAGTGGTGACCCAACTCTACAGGAAGTGTTTGATTTCCAGACAGATTCCTCCCTCACTGACACATTTAGCACCAAGACCATTGAGCAAACGCCCCGATGACAGTCCTTGTTTTCATCTGAGATTGCGTTGAGAGGGGGAGGAACATGACGGTATTCATCACATTGTCTCGGTGAGTGTGATTGATGGAAATCGAGAACTATGACCTCGGAGCACATTTCAATTAGTCCTTAATTAAAGTACACAACCCTGCTTCAACACAGCCCTGCAGTAAAGTATACTGCCCTGCAGTAAAGTATACAGCCCTGCTTCAACACAGCCCTGCAGTAAAGTATACTGCCCTGCAGTAAAGTATACAGCCCTGCAGTAAAGTATATAGCCCTGCAGTAAAGTATACAGCCCTGCAGTAAAGTATACAGCCCTGCAGTAAAGTATACAGCCCTGCAGTAAAGTATACAGCCCTGCAGTAAAGTACACAGCCCTGCAGTAAAGTATACAGCCCTGTAGTAAAGTATACAGCCCTGCAGTAAAGTACACAGCCCTGCAGTAAAGTATACAGCCCTGCTTCTACACAGCCCTGCAGTAAAGTACACAGCCCTGCAGTAAAGTATACTGCCCTGCAGTAAAGTAAACAGCCCTGCAGTAAAGTATACAGCCCTGCAGTAAAGTACACAGCCCTCCAGTAAAGTACACAGCCCTGCAGTAAAGTACACAGCCCTGCAGTAAAGTATACAGCCCTGCAGTAAAGTACACAGTCTGGAGGGGATGTGTTCGCTTGCATCGTGCCACAACGATACACCAGCTCTCCCATGTTGAGGTGCAGAATAAACAACACTACAGTGAAACACACACACACACACACACACACACACACACAGAGAGAGAGAGAGAGAAACACACACAGAGACACACACAGACAAGAATAGACAAGCTGTGTGTAGATAGCACAGCCAGCGAGAGCAAGGGAGCCAACCATGGCATTTCAGGTTAGGTTACACAGCATGGTATGTTGGGATGAAACCATGGCGTTTCAGGTTTCACAGCATGGTATGTTGGGATGAATATGTGAATAACAAAACCAGTCCTCCTCTTCTTGTAACACTGACCATAGAAATAACATCAGAGCAGATCAAGCCTCGACAGGGGAATGTCCATTCTACAATTCTGATACTGAACACAATCTGTGGGCTGTTAACGGCCAGACTGAATAGATTTTAGGACTGCCCAATTCTGGTCCCTGAGGGGGTGGGGGGGGGGTCAATTCCACTCGCCTGGTGTCCCAGGTCTGAACTAGTATCTCCTTTTAGAGGATGAGGATGAAAACCAGGAGTGTTTCGGTCCTCCGGGAAATGGAATAGGGTATCCCTGGAATGGATCGTACAGGCTTCTCCTTTGATCTCACTTTCCTACAATACCAAGTGGACGAAGTCAGAAGAAACTCAGCACCCCTTAACTCAGCGAAGTGAACCACTTCCTCTATTGTGCAATCCCAGTCGTCGATCTGAAAAGATAATCAATCCTGACCTCTTGACCTCCTGACATCCTTGGATGCCGAATACGCAAGGGCATCCGGAGACCTTAGAAGTGGATATTCGTGCATTTGTGTGTGCCAGTAGACCATTGTTGGCGTCATGAAAGCCACTGTTGTTGCATCACTAAAATACAATATTATAATAATAATTACAACAATAACAATAATAACAATAACAATGATAATAGTAATGATAATAATAATAATAACACGAATAATACTACTACTAATAATAATAATAATAACAATGATAATAGTAATGATAATAACAATAATAATAATAATAATAATAATAATAATAATAACAATAATAATAATACTAACAATAACAATAATAATAATAACACGAATAATACTACTACTAATAATAATAATAATAACAATGATAATAGTAATGATAATAACAATAATAATAATACTAACAATAACAATAATAATAATAACACGAATAATACTACTACTACTAATAATAATAATAATAACAATGATAATAGTAATGATAATAACAATAATAATAATAATAATAATAATAATAACAATAATAATAATAATAATAATACTAACAATAACAATAATAATAATAATAACAATAACAATAATAATAATAACACGAATAATAATAATACTACTACTAATAATAATAATAATAATAATAATACTAACAATAACAATAATAATAACAATAACAATAATAATAATAACACAAATAATAATAATACTACTACTAATAATAATAATAATAATAATACTAACAATAATAATTATAATAATAGGACTAATAACAATAATAACAATAGTAATAATAAAAACAATAATTATTATTATTATAATAATAATAATAATAATAATAACAATAATAATCATAATAACCATAATAAATATAATAATTATAATAGTAATAATAATATGAATTTAACAGGATCTCTATGATTTTGCTGAAGGTCTGTTTACATAACCCAGATCACTGGGTTTTAGTTCATAACTTCACATTTAGATGACATGTTTTGCATGTTGTACTGGACTGAAGAATGGAGACCCGTTCATCACGTCCTTCGTCAGTTCTGAGGAGGCCTGGGTCTTGTGTGGCTTTAGGGAGTGGTGACCAAACTCTACAGGAAGTGTTTGATTTCCAGACAGATTCCCCCCTCACTGACGCAGAACATTTAGCACCAAGACCATTGAGCAAACGTCCCGATGACAGTCCTTGTTTTCGTCTGAGATTGCGTTGAGAGGGGGAGGAACATGGCGGTATTCATCACATTGTCTCAATCATCACATTGTACTGGACTGAAGAATGGAGACCCGTTCATCACGTCCTTGGTCAGTTCTGAGGAGGCCTGGGTCTGTGTGGCTTTAGGGAGTGGTGACCAAGCTCTACAGGAAGTGTTTGATTTCCAGGCAGATGATGGTGATCCTGTTGCAGAGGGCTTGATATAAATCCAAACCATTCAGGGTAGAATCATTTGGATGAGTACCTTCCCTCACCCCTGTTGAAGAGTTGGACGATCGTGTTCATTGATTTCTGATGCTTTCCAGACCAAGAAGTGTACTTGCCATTTCAGTCTAAACAAAGCAACATCTACTTAGATACACACGGCCAAACACACACACATATCTCAGAGATGTACAGATTGCAAACGCCCAGCCAGTCAGCTGTGCTGCTAGCCAGATCATGCAGGCACATTTACAGACTTTGGTTGGTTCTGGAGTCGGTTCTGGAGTCGGTTCTGTTGAAGAGAAGCAGTGAAAACTCATCTGGAGTTGTCTAGGCCATAATAAGCCATCCATAACACTGGTCACACTGCCTAGGCAGTCTTTCACACACACACACACACACACACACACCCTTCTGACACCCCACGAGTCAGAAGACAAAAGCGAAGTCCCAAATGCCCCCCTTTTCCCAACGTAGTGCACTACTTTTGACCAGGGCACATAGGGAATAGGGTGCCTTTGTGACGCACTCAAACAGGAAGGTCATTCTCTCAGTTTTACGAGGCGAAGAGTTTGCTTTACACTGCTGCCTTCACATAAAGAAAAAAACAACCATTTGTTTCAGGGAGACAGCTGGTGTAGAATTGGAGAGAGCTTTGCAGAGGGCTGATTAGGCACTTTCATGGTGTCCCCTCCCTACCTGATTAGGCAGTCTTTCATGGTGTCCTCTCCATGCCTGATTAGGCAGTATTTCATGGTGTCCTCTCCCTACATGATTAGGCAGTCTTTCATGGTGTCCCCTCCCTACCTGATTAGGCAGTCTTTCATAGTGTCCTCTCCATGCCTGATTAGGCAGTATTTCATGGTGTCCTCTCCCTACCTGATTAGGCAGTCTTTCATGGTGTCCCCTCCCTACCTGATTTGGCAGTCTTTCATGGTGTCCCCTCCCTACATGATTAGGCAGTCTTTCATGGTGTCCCCTCCCTACATGATTAGGCAGTCTTTCATGGTGTCCCCTCCCTACCTGATTAGGCAGTCTTTCATGGTGTCCCCTCCCTACCTGATTAGGCAGTCTTTCATGGTGTCCCCTCACTGCCTGATTAGGCAGTATTTCATGGAATAAAACAGGTGTAGACCTTAACGTGAAATGCTGACTTTTACAAGACCTTAACCCACAATTAACATAATGTGGAGGCTATATACAGGGTATTACGGTACAGAGTCAATGTGGAGGCTACATACAGGGTATTACGGTACAGAGTCAATGTGGAGGCTATATACAGGGTGTTACGGTACAGAGTCAATGTGGAGGCTATATACAGGGTGTTACGGTACAGAGTCAATGTGGAGGCTATATACAGGGTGTTACGGTACAGAGTCAATGTGGAGGCTATATACGGGGTGTTACGGTACAGAGTCAATGTGGAGGCTATATACAGGGTGTTACGGTACAGAGTCAATGTGGAGGCTATATACAGGGTGTTACGGTACAGAGTCAGTGTGGAGGCTATATACAGGGTGTTACGGTACAGAGTCAGTGTGGAGGCTATATACAGGGTGTTACGGTACAGAGTCAATGTGGAGGCTATATACAGGGGGCACAGGTACAGAGTCAATGTGGAGGCTATATACAGGGTGTTACGGTACAGAGTCAATGTGGAGGCTATATACAGGGGGTACCGGTACAGAGTCAATGTGGAGGCTATATACAGGAGATACCAGTACAGAGTCAATGTGGAGGCTATATACAGGGGGTACCGGTACAGAGTCATTGTGGAGGCTATATACAGGGGGTACCAGTATAGAGTCAATGTGGAGGCTATATACAGGGTGTTACGGTACAGAGTCAATGTGGAGGCTATATACAGGGTGTTACGGTACAGAGTCAATGTGGAGGCTATATACAGGGGGTACCGGTACAGAGTCAATGTGGAGGCTATATACAGGGGGTACCAGTACAAAGTCAATGTGGAGGCATTATACAGGGGTACAGGTACAGAGTCAATTTGGAGGCTATATACAGGGGGTACTGGTACAGAGTCAATGTGGAGGCTATATACAGGGGATACCGGTACAGAGTCAATGTGGAGGCTATATACAGGGGGTACCGGTACAGAGTCAATGTGGAGGCTATATACAGGGTATTACGGTACAGAGTCAATGTGGAGGCTATATACAGGGTATTACGGTACGGAGTCAACGTGGAGGCTATATACAGGGTATTACGGTACAGAGTCAATGTGGAGGATATATACAGGGGGTACCGGTACAGAGTCAATGTGGGGACTATATACAGGGTATTACGGTACAGAGTCAATGTGGAGGTTATATACAGGGTATTACTGTACAGAGTCAATGTGGAGGCTATATGGGAAAGATGTTTGTATTTTGTTCTTAATAAATGATATTGTAAATTGGATGGTAGATTTACATCCTTCATGGAGGTTTCAGAGTTGTATGGGAAGGTCTGCTCAATCCAAGAGTACAACCAATTTATTACAGCATTGCCCCAAAAATGGAGGAGGCAGGTGGCAGCGGGAGGAGTAGGTAGGGAACTGGTCTGTCTGCCCAATATAAAGGATCAAAACTGGAGGAGGTAGGGAACTGGTCTGTCTGCCCAATATAAAGGATCACAACTGGAGGAGGTAGGTGGCAGCGGGAGGAGGTAGGGAACTGGTCTGTCTGCCCAATATAAAGGATCACAACTGGAGGAGGCAGGTGGCAGCGGGAGGAGGTAGGGAACTACTCTGTCTGCCCAATATAAAGGATCAATACTGGAGGAGGCAGGTGGCAGCGGGAGGAGGTAGGGAACTGGTCTGTCTGCCCAATATAAAGGATCAATACTGGAGGAGGCAGGTGGCAGCGGGAGGAGGTAGGGAACTGGTCTGTCTGCCCAATATAAAGGATCAATACTGGAGGAGGTAGGGAACTGGTCTGTCTGCCAAATATAAAGGATCAATACTGGAGGAGGCAGGTGGCAGCAGGAGGAGGTAGGGAACTGGTCTGTCTGCCAATATAAAGGATCAATACTGGAGGAGGCAGGTGGCAGTGGGAGGAGGTGGGGAACTGGTCTGTCTGCCCAATATAAAGGATCACAACTGGAGGAGGAGGGTGGCAGCGGGAGGAGGTAGGGAACTGGTCTGTCTGCCCAATATAAAGGATCAATACTGGAGGAGGCAGGTGGCAGCGGGAGTAGGTAGGGAACTGGTCTGTCTGCCCAATATAAAGGATCAAAACTGGAGGAGGTAGGGAACTGGTCTGTCTGCCCAATATAAAGGATCACAACTGGAGGAGGTAGGTGGCAGCGGGAGGAGGTAGGGAACTGGTCTGTCTGCCCAATATAAAGGATCACAACTGGAGGAGGCAGGTGGCAGCGGGAGGAGGTAGGGAACTACTCTGTCTGCCCAATATAAAGGATCAATACTGGAGGAAGCAGGTGGCAGCGGGAGGAGGTAGGGAACTGGTCTGTCTGCCCAATATAAAGGATCAATACTGGAGGAGGCAGGTGGCAGCGGGAGGAGGTAGGGAACTGGTCTGTCTGCCCAATATAAAGGATCAATACTGGAGGAGGTAGGGAACTGGTCTGTCTGCCAAATATAAAGGATCAATACTGGAGGAGGCAGGTGGCAGCAGGAGGAGGTAGGGAACTGGTCTGTCTGCCCAATATAAAGGATCAATACTGGAGGAGGCAGGTGGCAGTGGGAGGAGGTAGGGAACTGGTCTGTCTGCCCAATATAAAGGATCAATACTGGAGGAGGCAGGTGGCAGTGTGAGGAGGTGGGGAACTGGTCTGTCTGCCCAATATAAAGGATCACAACTGGAGGAGGAGGGTGGCAGCGGGAGGAGGTAGGGAACTGGTCTGTCTGCCCAATATAAAGGATCAATACTGGAGGAGGCAGGTGGCAGTGGGAGGAGGTAGGGAACTGGTCTGTCTGCCCAATATAAAGGATCAAAACTGGAGGAGACAGGTGGCAGCGGGAGGAGGTAGGGAACTGGTCTGTCTGCCCAATATAAAGGATCAATACTGGAGGAGGTAGGGAACTGGTCTGTCTGCCCAATATAAAGAATCAAAACTGGAGGAGGCAGGTGGCAGCGGGAGGAGGTAGGGAACTGGTCTGTCTGCCCAATATAAAGGATCAATACTGGAGGAGGCAGGTGGCAGTGGGAGGAGGTAGGGAACTGGTCTGTCTGCCCAATATAAAGGATCACAACTGGAGGAGGAGGGTGGCAGCGGGAGGAGGTAGGGAACTGGTCTGTCTGCCCAATATAAAGGATCAATACTGGAGGAGGCAGGTGGCAGCGGGAGGAGGTAGGGAACTGGTCTGTCTGCCCAATATAAAGGATCAAAACTGGAGGAGACAGGTGGCAGCGGGAGGAGGTAGGGAACTGGTCTGTCTGCCCAATATAAAGGATCAATACTGGAGGAGGCAGGTGGCAGTGGGAGGAGGTAGGGAACTGGTCTGTCTGCCCAATATAAAGGATCAAAACTGGAGGAGGTAGGTGGGAGGAGGTAGGGAACTGGTCTGTCTGCCCAATATAAAGGATCACAACTGGAGGAGGAGGGTGGCAGCGGGAGGAGGTAGGGAACTGGTCTGTCTGCCAAATATAAAGGATCAATACTGGAGGAGGCAGGTGGCAGCAGGAGGAGGTAGGGAACTGGTCTGTCTGCCCAATATAAAGGATCAAAACTGGAGGAGGAGGGTGGCAGCGGGAGGAGGTAGGGAACTGGTCTGTCTACTCAATATAAACAATCAATACTGGAGGAGGTAGGGAACTGGTCTGTCTGCCCAATATAAAGGATCAAAACTGGAGGAGGTAGGGAACTGGTCTGTCTGCCAGATATAAAGGATCCCAACTGGAGGAGGCAGGTGGCAGCTGGAGGAGGCAGGGAACCGGTCTGTCTGCCCAATATAAAGGATCAAAAACTGATTCTAAAAGCTGACCTAAAACAACACAGCCAGAGTAGAGGGTGCTGGAGCGGTATTCTAGTGAGGCTTCGGAGGCACGCACACCACCCACCTCTTCTGAGTATATTACTCGCTAATGTCCAGTCCCCAGTTAACAAAGTTGACGAAATTAGGGCAAGAGTTGCTTTCCAAAGAGATATCCGGGATTGTAACATACTCTATTTCACGAAGACATGGCTAACTGGGGACATGCTGTCAGAGTCAATACAGCCAATGGGATTTTCAGTGCATTGCGGCGACAGTAACAAACATCTCTCCGCTAAGAAGAAGGGCGGGGTGTGTTTCATGATTAACGACTCATGGTGTAATTGTGACAACATACAGGAACTCAAGTCCTTTTGTTCACCTGACCTAGAATTCCTCACAATCAAATGCCGACCATATTATCTCCTAAGAGAACTCTCCTTGGTTATTGTCACAGCCGTGTTTATCCCCCTGCAAGCGGATACCAAGACGGCCATCAAGAAACTTCACTAGACTTTATGCAAACTGGAAACCATATATCCTGAGGCTGCATTTATTGTAGCTGGGGATTTTAACAAAGCTAATTTGAGAACAAGGCTACTTAAATTCTATCAGCATATCGATTTAACACGCTTGACCACTGCTACTCTAACTTCTGCAATGCATACAAGGCCCTCCTCCGCCCTCCTTTTGGCAAATCTGACCATGACTCCATTTGTTGCTGACATCCTATAGGCAGAAACTAAAACAGGAAGTGCCCGTGCTTAGGTCTAGCCAATGCTGGTCCGACCAATCGGATTCCACACATCAAGATTGCTTCGATAACGTGGACTGGGATATGTTCCAGTTAGCCTCAGATAACAACGTTGACGTATATGCTGACTTGGTGAGCGAGTTTATAAGGAAGTGTATAGGAGATGTTGTACCCAGTGTGACTATTACAACCTTCCCCAACCAGAAACCGTGGATAGACAGCTGCATACCCACAAAACTGAAAGCATGTACCACCACATTTAAGCAAAAAATGAATTTGGCTAGCTAGCTACTGTTGCTAAGAGATGAGAGACGGGGTAGGTTTCAGTTTTGCATCACAGTTCAGTACATAGAACAGATAGATCTCCAATGAGGACATGTTGCATTTTTCACTTTGAATGAGACTGTATGATCTATAATCCTAATTCTGTCCGTCTTTTTCTGTTTCTCTTTCAACAATAATGAAATATTAGCCTGTTAGCACCCATGTAATTAGTTCATTTTCCTTCATGATTTGCTGTAAAAGACTGCAGACAAAATATTGCTTTTAATTACATCAACACTTTTTTTTCCGGAAATTCAAACGGAAAGCACTTCTGATATGTAATCAACTTAGTGGAATTTCTTAAACGTCTTCTTAGAGAATACCTATGGGAGAATGCAACATTTATATACATCCTTCCAGCAAGAAAACTAGGGAGCGGATCTCGGCGCCATCTGCTGACCATTTAGGGGATTGAGTTCTCAACCGGTGTGACAAATTTCATTCCGTAATAGAGAGTATTCACAGAAAAATGAGGATGGGAAAAACTCACTTTAACATGGCATTGCTGGCTCAAAACCTACTACAGACGAGACGATCGTACAATGCACCACATACAGTGAATTATTCTGATGATTACAATTCAGTGGAGGCTGCTGAGGGGAGGACGGATCATAGTAATGGCTGGAATGGAGTTCATGGAAGGGCATCAAACACAGAGTTTCAGAGTGGTTGATGCCATTCCATTCACTCCATTCCAGCCATTATTATGAGCCTTCTTCCCCTCAGCAGCCTCCACTGTTAAATGTCAAATGTTGTATGATGATAGATGTGTTTTTATGACACTCAAGCATCTTTGGGTAACTTAAAAAGTGCAATAGAAAACCCATGTAGTGTTATTATCTTTTGTTCATGCCGTTGAGCTTTGCACCAACTGAACTTCATATGCCCTCATTTCACTTCACACAGCCAGATCAGATCACAGTTAGGTGAGCGTGGGGCTAGCTTTACTTTACGATGAGAACAACATCAAGAGAAGAAAGAAATCCCAAAATAATCAATTAGGATTTGACTACTCTTTGTGATTAAATTAAGGCCCAACAGCTCATTGGAGCCTCAAGCAGTGATATCATGTGCCCGTGCTTCCTCTGGCTGCGGATGGTACTCTGGGACTGCATCCCTAATAGCCCCCCCTAATTCCCTTAAAAGTGCACTACTATCATGTGCCTGAACTCTCCTCTGGCTCTCACTCCGGGGTTGCGTCCCAAACGGTATCCCAATTCTCTTTATAGTGCACTATACAGGAAATATGGTGCCATCTGGGACTCGTCTCATGCCGTCTCCCCTCGAAACACTTTGTAGGCAGTCCCTACAAAAGCGAGAGCAGAAAGAGCAGCTAGCTAGCCTATAGTTGGTCTGGCATATGTTAACATAATCCCCCGGGGGTATGTGACTTCACACATAAGGACACACTGACTGAAATCTAGGCAGATTTCACTTCTGCTGTAAAGAATGGGACACTCGTGACCTCATAGGACTTGTCCTAATGAACAAGGATACTAATGAACAAGGATACAACAAGAAAAAACAGGGGACTTTGATCCTCTCCTCCACCTGCATCTTTCAGTTAGTCAGTGATGGGGAAGGAGAGGTGGGGAAGGAGTGATGGGGAAGGTGTGATGGGGAAGGAGAGGTGGGGAAGGAGAGGTGGGGAAGGAGAGATGGGAAGGAGAGATGGGGAAGGACTGATGGGGAAGGAGTGGTGGGGAAGGAGTGATGGGGAAGTTGTGGTGGGGAAGGAGAGGTCAGGAAGGTGTGATGGTGTGATGGGGAAGGAGTGATGGTGTGGTGGGGAAGGTGTGATGGGGAAGGTGTGATGGTGTGATGGGGAAGGAGTGATGGTGTGGTTGGGAAGGTGTGATGGGGAAGGAGTGATGGGGAAGGTGGGATGGTGTGGTGGGGAAGGTGTGATGGGGAATGTGTGGTGGGGAAGGAGTGGTGGTGAGGTGGGGAAGGAGTGGTGGGGAAGGAGTGGTGGTGTGGTGGGATGGTGTGGTGGGGAAGGTGTGATGGGGAAGTTGTGGTGGGGAAGGTGTGATGGGGAAGGTGTGATGGGGAAGGTGTGATGGGGAAGGAGTGATGGGGATGGTATGATGGTGTGATGGGGAAGGTGTGATGGTGTGGTTGGGAAGGTGTGATGGTGTGATGGGGAAGGTGTGATGGTGTGATGGGGAAGGTGTGATGGGGAAGGTGTGATGGTGTGATGGGGAAGGTGTGATGGTGTGGTTGGGAAGGTGTGATGGGGAAGGAGTGGTGGGGAAGGAGTGATGGGGAAGGTGTGATGGTGTGGTGGGGAAGGTGTGATGGGGAAGGAGTAATGGTGAAGTTGTGATTGGGAAGGAGTGATGGTGTTGTGGGGAATGTGTGGTGGGAATGTGTGGTGGGGAAGGTGTGGTAGGGAAGGTGTGGTGGGGAAGGTGTGGTGGGGAAGGTGTGATGGAGAAGGTGTGATGGGTAAGTAGTGATGGGGAAGGAGTGATGGGGAAGGTGTGATGGTGTGATGGGGATGGTGTGGTGGGGAAGGTGTGGTAGGGAAGGAGAGGTGGGGAAGGTGTGATGGTGTGATGGGGAAGGAGTGATGGTGTGGTTGGGAAGGTGTGATGGGGAAGGAGTGATGGGGAAGGTGGGATGGTGTGGTGGGGAAGGTGTGATGGGGAAGTTGTGGTGGGGAAGGAGTGGTGGTGTGGTGGGGAAGGAGTGGTTGGGAAGGAGTAATGGAGAAGGTGGGATGGTGTGGTGGGGATGGTGTGATGGGGAAGGTGTGATGGGGAAGGTGTGATGGGGAAGGAGTGATGGGGATGGTATGATGGTGTGATGGGGAAGGTGTGATGGTGTGGTTGGGAAGGTGTGATGGTGTGATGGGGAAGGTGTGATGGTGTGATGGGGAAGGTGTGATGGGGAAGGTGTGATGGTGTGATGGGGAAGGTGTGATGGTGTGGTTGGGAAGGTGTGATGGGGAAGGAGTGGTGGGGAAGGAGTGATGGGGAAGGTGTGATGGTGTGGTGGGGAATGTGTGGTGGGAAGGTGTGGTGGGGAAGGTGTGGTAGGGAAGGTGTGGTGGGGAAGGTGTGGTAGGGAAGGTGTGATGGAGAAGGTGTGATGGGGAAGGAGTGATGGGGAAGGTGTAATGGTGTGATGGGGATGGTGTGGTGGGGAAGGTGTGGTAGGGAAGGAGTGGGGGTTCTCTGGTCATTGTGGGGAGGATGGGGGGGATGTAAGGGGAGACTCAGGGGACTGTAGAGTCGGAGGGAGGGTGACTGATAAGCAACCGTGGTTGTTGCGTGGGACGGGAGGAATGGAAGAATGGCCCTGAGAGGGGATGGCTGCGGTTTTGCGGACTCCTAATCAATTGTGCCATTTTGTTTGTTGACCAAACTCAATGAGTTGTTAAAGGCCATAAGCAAACAAGAAAATGCTCATCCAGAAGTGGCGCTCCTAGTGGCCGGGGACTTTAATGCAGGCAAACTTAAATCCATTTTACCTCATTCCTACCAGATTGTCACATGTGCAACCAGAGGGAAAACAATTCTAGATCACCTTTACTCCACACAAAGAGATGCGTACAAAGCTTTCCCTCGCCCTCCATTTGGAAAATCTGACCGTAATTCGATCCTCCTGATTTCTGCCTACAAGCAAAAACTAAAGCAGGATGTACCAGTGACTCTCTCTATATGGAAGTGGTCAGATGATGCAGATGCTACGCTACAGGACTGTTTCGCACAGACTGGAATATGTTCCGGGATTCATCCAATGGCATTGAGGAGTATACCATCTCAGTCACTGGCTTCAATAAGTGCATCGATGACGTCGTCCCCACATTGACCGTACGTACATTTCCCAACCAGAAGCCATGGATTACAGGCAACATCCACACCGAGCTAAAGGCTAGAGCTGCCGCCCTGCAAGGAGCAGGCGCATATAAGAAATCCCATATAAGAAATCCCACTATGCCCTCAGATGAACCATCAAACAGGCAAAGCGTCAATACAGGATTAAGATTGAATCCTACTACGCCGGCTCTGACACTCAGATGTGGCAGGGCTTAAACTATTACAGACTACCAAAGGAAACCCAGCCGCGAGCTGCCCAGTGACACAAGCCTACCAGACGAGCTATATGCCTTTTATGCTCACTTCGAGGCAAGCAACACTGAAGCATGCATGAGAGCACCAGCTGTTCAGGACGACTGTGTGATCACGTCCTCTGTAGCAGATGTGAGCAACACCTTTAAACAGGTCAACATTCACAAGGCCGCAGGGCCAAATGGATTACCAGGACGTGTACTCTGAGCATGCGCTGACCAACTGGCAAGTGTCTTCACTGATATTTTCAACCTCTCCTTGACCGAGACTGTAATACCTACATGTTTCAAGCAGACCACCATAGTCCGTGTGCCTAAGAAACGAAGGTAACCTGCCTAAATGACTAACCCCCGTGGCACTCACGTCTGTAGCCATGAAGTGCTTTGAAAGGCTGGTCATTGCTCACAACACCATCGTCCCAGAAACCCTAGACCCACTACAATTCGCATACCGCCCCAACAGATCCACAGATGACGCAATCTCCCAACAGATCCACAGATGACGCAATCTCACTCACACTCCACACTGCCCTTTCCCATCTGGACAAAAGGAACACCTATGTGAGAATGCTGTTCATTGACTACAGCTCAGCGTTCAACACCATAGTGCCCACAAAGCTCATCACTAAGCTAAGGACCCTGGGACTAAATACCTCCCTCTGCAACTGGATCCTGGACTTCCTGACGGGCCGCCCCCAGGTGGTAAGGGTAGGCAATAAAACATCTGCCATGCTGATCCTCAATACGGGGCCCCCTCAGGGGTGTGTGCTTACCCCTCCAGTACTCCCTGTTCACCCACGACTGCGTGGCCAACCACGACTCCAAGACCATTAAGTTTGTTGACGACACTACGGTGGTAGGCCTGATCACCGACAATGATGAGACAGCCAATAGGGAGGAGGTCAGTGTGGTGCCAGGATAACAACATCTCCCTCAATGTGAGCAAGACAAAGAAGACGATCATGGACTACAGCAAAAGGAGGGCTGTATTGGAGCGAGTTTGAGAGTTTCAAGATCCTTGGTGACCACATCACCAACAAACTATCATGGTCCAAACACACCAAGCCTCCACATTGACTCGGTACCGGTACCCCCTGTATATAGCCTCCACATTGACTCGGTACCGGTACCCCCCTGTATATCGCCTCCACATTGACAACTTTAGTTGAGGTGGGTGGATGGGGACTGAGGGGGTTGGGGGGGATGAGTTGGAAGGGAGCCTTTTGTGTTTATTTTCCATAGCAAATATTACTAAACTGTTGATCCTGTTCCTTATCTTTTTTTTTCTTTTTTTTTGTATTAAATTTGACCCCCTTGTTCGTGGTATCCAATTGTTTTAATAGTTACTGTCTTGACTCATCGCTACAACTCCCGTACGGGCTCGCGAGAGACGAAGGTTGAAAGCCATGCGTCCTCCGAAACACAACCCAACCAAGCCGCACTGCTTCTTAACACAGCGCGCATCCAACCCGGAAGCCAGCCGCACCAATGTGTCGGTGCACTGCGCCCGGCCCGCCGCAGGAGTCGCTTGTGCGCGATGAGACAAGGATAGCCCTACCGGCCAAACCCTCCCTAACCCGGTCGACACTGGGCCAATTGTGCGTCGCCCCACGGACCTCCGGGTCGCAGCCGGCTGAGACAGAGCCTGGGCTCGATCACAGAGTCTCTGGTGGCACAGCTAGTACTGCGATGCAGTGCCTTAGGGAGGCCCTCTGTTCCTTATCTTTGGATACATTTCTCTGATTGGTCTTTTGTTCTGTCAAGTGACAGTACAAAAAAAACATTAAATGAAAATACGAAATGAAAATGTGAAATGCAAATATAATAATTGAAAATATCTGAATTAATGTGACTTGTGACTTTAAGTGTTGTACCTGTAATCACAGCCAATCAGAAGGAAGCCCGCCGTTTTATCACAGCCAATCAGAATGAAGTTAAGGAGGAAGTGACTCACCCTTTTGTTGTCATATATTGACTTCTCATTGGTCAACGTCCCAAAGATTGTGGGCTGAAAGGGGAGAAGAAAAAAACAACTGATTTACATTCAGTTGAATGGACCAAATACCAATGACCTGAAAACCAACCACCTGAAAACCAACCACCTGAAAACCAATTACCTGAATATCAATTACCTGAATACCAATTACCTGAATACCAATTACCTGCGTTTCAAGTGATTCACATATCATATCACTGTACCCATAATGATGACTGCTGTTTTATCAACCACCTGAAAACCAATGACCTGCGTTTCAAGTGATTCACATATCATATCACTGTACCCATAATGATGACTGCTGTTTTATCAACCACCTGAAAACCAATGACCTGCGTTTCAAGTGATTCACATATCATATCACTGTACCCATAATGATGACTGCTGTTTTATCAACCACCTGAAAACCAATTACCTGCGTTTCAAGCGATTCACATATCATATCACTGTACCCATAATGATGTCTGCTGTTTTATCAACCACCTGAAAACCAATTACCTGCGTTTCAAGTGATTCACATATCATATCACTGTACCCATAATGATGACTGCTGTTTTATCAACCACCTGAAAACCAATTACCTGCGTTTCAAGTGATTCACATATCATATCACTGTACCCATAATGATGACTGCTGTTTTATCAACCACCTGAAAACCAATTACCTGCGTTTCAAGTGATTCACATATCATATCACTGTACCCATAATGATGACTGCTGTTTTATCAACCACCTGAAAACCAATTACCTGCTTTTCAAGTGATTCACATTTCATATCACTGTACCCATAATGATGACTGCTGTTTTATCAACCACCTGAAAACCAATGACCTGCGTTTCAAGTGATTCACATATCATATCACTGTACCCATAACGATGACTGCTGTTTTATCAACCACCTGAAAACCAATTACCTGCGTTTCAAGTGATTCACATATCATATCACTGTACCCATAATGATGACTGCTGTTTTATCAACCACCTGAAAACCAATTACCTGCGTTTCAAGTGATTCACATATCATATCACTGTACCCATAATGATGACTGCTGTTTTATCAACCACCTGAAAACCAATTACCTGCTTTTCAAGTGATTCACATATCATATCACTGTACCCATAATGATGACTGCTGTTTTATCAACCACCTGAAAACCAATTACCTGCTTTTCAAGTGATTCACATATCATATCACTGTACCCATAATGATGACTGCTGTTTTATCAACCACCTGAAAACCAATGACCTGCGTGTCAAGTGATTCACATACCATATCACTGTACCCATAATGATGACTGCTGTTTTATCAACCACCTGAAAACCAATTACCTGCGTTTCAAGTGATTCACATATCATATCACTGTACCCATAATGATGACTGCTGTTTTATCAACCACCTGAAAACCAATTACCTGCTTTTCAAGTGATTCACATATCATATCACTGTACCCATAACGATGACTGCTGTTTTATCAACCACCTGAAAACCAATTACCTGCGTTTCAAGTGATTCACATATCATATCACTGTACCCATAATGATGACTGCTGTTTTATCAACCACCTGAAAACCAATTACCTGCGTTTCAAGTGATTCACATATCATATCACTGTACCCATAATGATGACTGCTGTTTTATCAACCACCTGAAAACCAATTACCTGCGTTTCAAGTGATTCACATATCATATCACTGTACCCATAATGATGACTGCTGTTTTATCAACCACCTGAAAACCAATTACCTGCGTTTCAAGTGATTCACATATCATATCACTGTACCCATAATGATGTCTGCTGTTTTATCAACCACCTGAAAACCAATTACCTGCGTTTCAAGTGATTCACATATCATATCACTGTACCCATAATGATGACTGCTGTTTTATCAACCACCTGAAAACCAATTACCTGCGTTTCAAGTGATTCACATATCATATCACTGTACCCATAATGATGACTGCTGTTTTATCAACCACCTGAAAACCAATGACCTGCGTTTCAAGTGATTCACATATCATATCACTGTACCCATAATGATGACTGCTGTTTTATCAACCACCTGAAAACCAATTACCTGCGTTTCAAGTGATTCACATACCATATCACTGTACCCATAATGATGACTGCTGTTTTATCAACCACCTGAAAACCAAATCAAAAGGAGAAAACTCACATACAGTGGGGTAAAAACGTATTTAGTCAGCCACCAATTGTGCAAGTTCTCCCACTTCAAAAGATGAGAGAGGCCTGTAATTTTCATCATAGGTACACTTCAACTATGATATACAAAATGAGGGAAAAGAAATCCAGAAAATCACATTGTAGGATTTTTTATGAATTTATTTGCAAATGATGGTGCCCCACTATAGTTTAAAAGGGCCTTTATTATAATGCCATGTTCAATAGACAACATCTTTAAAACTCTGATGTGTTTTTACATGGCCTTCGTCAGGGACTACGGACAAATAAAGAAAAAAATGTCTCTCAGACATCTCCTCCGTGTTTATGTTTCTGTGCTCATTGCTATTCTAGTTCAGGCTGCGTGCCAACACAGTTCATTATACGCGTGGTTAGGTGTTATATGCTTGGTTAGGTGTTCTTGGCTTTGTCATCTTAATCCAGTTGTCTGTCTCTGCATCCGTACGAGGACTACCCACGGAGACAGAATGTATTATGTTGTACTATCTGGCTCTTTGGAGTTTAACTTTGGGCAGGGGATTGAAGTCCCAGCCACTTGGTGTGGGTGGGACCTATTACCTATATCTAGTGCACTACTTTAGACCAGGGCCTATAGAGCTATGGAAAAACATATTGCACTACTTTAGACCAGGGCCTATAGGGAATAGGGTGCACTACTTTAGACCAGGGCCTATAGGGAAAAGGGTACTCTACTTTAAACCAGGGTCTATAGGGAATAGGGTGCACTACTTTAGACCATGACCTATAGGGAATAGGGTGCACTATATTAGACCAGAGTCTATAGGAAATAGGGTGCACTACTTTAGACCAGGGTCTATAGGGAATAGGGTGCAGTACTTTAGACCAGGGTCTATAGGGAATAGGGTGCACTACTTTGGGAATGGACAGTGATTACTCAGAGAGGGCAGTGGTCTGTACTGGTCTGGAGCTCATGACCCCCTCTAAAGCAGTGTTTATCCCCCAGTGGTCTGTACTGGTCTGGAGCTCATGACCCCTCTAAAGCAGTGTTTCTGACCCAGTGGTCTGTACTGGTCTGGAGCTCATGACCCCTCTAAAGCAGTGTTTATCCCCCAGTGGTCTGTACTGGTCTGGAGCTCATGACCCCTCTAAAGCAGTGTTTATCCCCCAGTGGTCTGTACTGGTCTGGAGCTCATGACCCCCCTAAAGCAGTGTTTATCCCCCAGTGGTCTGTACTGGTCTGGAGCTCATGACCCCTCTAAAGCAATGTTTATCGCCCAGTGGTCTGTACTGGTCTGGAGCTCATGACCCCTCTAAAGCAGTGTTTAACCCCCAGTGGTCTGTACTGGTCTGGAGCTCATGACCCCCTCTAAAGCAGTGTTTCTGACCCAGTGGTCTGTACTGGTCTGGAGCTCATGACCCCTCTAAAGCAGTGTTTCTGACCCAGTGGTCTGTACTGGTCTGGAGCTCATGACCCCTCTAAAGCAGTGTTTCTGACCCAGTGGTCTGTACTGGTCTGGAGCTCATGACCCCCTCTAAAGCAGTGTTTCTGACCCAGTGGTCTGTACTGGTCTGGAGCTCATGACCCCCTCTAAAGCAGTGTTTCTGACCCAGTGGTCTGTACTGGTCTGGAGCTCATGACCCCCTCTCAAGCAGTGTTTATCCCCCAGTGGTCTGTACTGGTCTGGAGCTCATGACCCCCTCTAAAGCAGTGTTTCTGACCCAGTGGTCTGTACTGGTCTGGAGCTCATGACCCCCTCTAAAGCAGTGTTTCTGACCCAGTGGTCTGTACTGGTCTGGAGCTCATGACCCCCTCTAAAGCAGTGTTCATCCCCCAGTGGTCTGTACTGGTCTGGAGCTCATGACCCCCTCTAAAGCAGTGTTTCTGACCCAGTGGTCTGTACTGGTCTGGAGCTCATGACCCCCTCTAAAGCAGTGTTTCTGACCCAGTGGTATGTACTGGTCTGGAGTTCATGACCCCTCTAAAGCAGTGTTTCTGACCCAGTGGTCTGTACTGGTCTGGAGCTCATGACCCCTCTAAAGCAGTGTTTCTGACCCAGTGGTCTGTACTGGTCTGGAGCTCATGACCCCCTCTAAAGCAGTGTTTCTGACCCAGTGGTCTGTACTGGTCTGGAGCTCATGACCCCCTCTAAAGCAGTGTTTCTGACCCAGTGGTCTGTACTGTCTGGAGCTCATAACCCCCTCTAAAGCAGTGTTTATCTCCCAGTGGTCTGTACTGGTCTGGAGCTCATGACCCCCTGTAAAGCAGTGTTTCTGACCCAGTGGTCTGTACTGGTCTGGAGCTCATGACCCCCTCTAAAGCAGTGTTTATCCCCCAGTGGTCTGTACTGGTCTGGAGCTCATGACCCCCTCTAAAGCAGTGTTTCTGACCCAGTGGTCTGTACTGGTCTGGAGCTCATGACCCCCTCTAAAGCAGTGTTTCTGACCCAGTGGTATGTACTGGTCTGGAGTTCATGACCCCTCTAAAGCAGTGTTTCTGACCCAGTGGTCTGTACTGGTCTGGAGCTCATGACCCCTCTAAAGCAGTGTTTCTGACCCAGTGGTCTGTACTGGTCTGGAGCTCATGACCCCCTCTAAAGCAGTGTTTCTGACCCAGTGGTCTGTACTGGTCTGGAGCTCATGACCCCCTCTAAAGCAGTGCTTCTGACCCAGTGGTCTATACTGGTCTGGAGCTCATGACCCCTCTAAAGCAGTGTTTAACCCCCAGTGGTCTGTACTGGTCTGGAGCTCATGACCCACTCTAAAGCAGTGTTTCTGACCCAGTGGTCTGAACTGGTCTGGAGCTCATGACCCCTCTAAAGCAGTGTTTCTGACCCAGTGGTCTGTACTGGTCTGGAGCTCATGACCCCTCTAAAGCAGTGTTTCTGACCCAGTGGTCTGTACTGGTCTGGAGCTCATGACCCCCTCTAAAGCAGTGTTTCTGACCCAGTGGTCTGTACTGGTCTGGAGCTCATGACCCCCTCTAAAGCAGTGTTTCTGACCCAGTGGTCTGTACTGGTCTGGAGCTCATGACCCCCTCTCAAGCAGTGTTTATCCCCCAGTGGTCTGTACTGGTCTGGAGCTCATGACCCCCTCTAAAGCAGTGTTTCTGACCCAGTGGTCTGTACTGGTCTGGAGCTCATGACCCCCTCTAAAGCAGTGTTTCTGACCCAGTGGTCTGTACTGGTCTGGAGCTCATGACCCCCTCTAAAGCAGTGTTTATCCCCCAGTGGTCTGTACTGGTCTGGAGCTCATGACCCCTCTAAAGCAGTGTTTCTGACCCAGTGGTCTGTACTGGTCTGGAGCTCATGACCCCCTCTAAAGCAGTGTTTCTGACCCAGTGGTCTGTACTGGTCTGGAGCTCATGACCCCCTCTAAAGCAGTGTTTCTGACCCAGTGGTCTGTACTGTCTGGAGCTCATGACCCCCTCTCAAGCAGTGTTTATCCACCAGTGGTCTGTACTGGTCTGGAGCTCATGACCCCCTCTAAAGCAGTGTTTCTGACCCAGTGGTCTGTACTGGTCTGGAGCTCATGACCCCTCTAAAGCAGTGTTGCTGACCCAGTGGTCTGTACTGGTCTGGAGCTCATGACCCCCTCTAAAGCAGTGTTTCTGACCCAGTGGTCTGTACTGGTCTGGAGCTCATGACCCCCTCTAAAGCAGTGTTTCTGACCCAGTGGTCTGTACTGTCTGGAGCTCATAACCCCCTCTAAAGCAGTGTTTATCTCCCAGTGGTCTGTACTGGTCTGGAGCTCATGACCCCCTGTAAAGCAGTGTTTCTGACCCAGTGGTCTGTACTGGTCTGGAGCTCATGACCCCCTCTAAAGCAGTGTTTATCCCCCAGTGGTCTGTACTGGTCTGGAGCTCATGACCCCCTCTAAAGCAGTGTTTCTGACCCAGTGGTCTGTACTGGTCTGGAGCTCATGACCCCCTCTAAAGCAGTGTTTCTGACCCAGTGGTATGTACTGGTCTTGAGTTCATGACCCCTCTAAAGCAGTGTTTCTGACCCAGTGGTCTGTACTGGTCTGGAGCTCATGACCCCTCTAAAGCAGTGTTTCTGACCCAGTGGTCTGTACTGGTCTGGAGCTCATGACCCCCTCTAAAGCAGTGTTTCTGACCCAGTGGTCTGTACTGGTCTGGAGCTCATGACCCCCTCTAAAGCAGTGTTTCTGACCCAGTGGTCTGTACTGGTCTGGAGCTCATAACCCCCTCTAAAGCAGTGTTTATCTCCCAGTGGTCTGTACTGGTCTGGAGCTCATGACCCCCTGTAAAGCAGTGTTTCTGACCCAGTGGTCTGTACTGGCCTGGAGCTCATGACCCCCTCTAAAGCAGTGTTTCTGACCCAGTGGTCTGTACTGGTCTGGAGCTCATGACCCCTCTAAAGCAGTGTTTATCCCCCAGTGGTCTGTACTGGTCTGGAGCTCATAACCCCTCTAAAGCAGTGTTTCTGACCCAGTGGTCTGTACTGGTCTGGAGCTCATGACCCCCTCTAAAGCAGTGTTTCTGACCCAGTGGTCTGTACTGGTCTGGAGCTCATGACCCCCTGTAAAGCAGTGTTGCTGACCCAGTGGTCTGTACTGGTCTGGAGCTCATGACCCCCTCTAAAGCAGTGTTTATCCCCCAGTGGTCTGTACTGGTCTGGAGCTCATGACCCCCTCTAAAGCAGTGCTTCTGACCCAGTGGTCTATACTGGTCTGGAGCTCATAACCCCCTCTAAAGCAGTGTTTAACCCCCAGTGGTCTGTACTGGTCTGGAGCTCATGACCCCTCTAAAGCAGTGTTTCTGACCCAGTGGTCTGTACTGGTCTGGAGCTCATGACCCCCTCTAAAGCAGTGTTTCTGACCCAGTGGTCTGTACTGGTCTGGAGCTCATGACCCCCTCTAAAGCAGTGTTTATCCCCCAGTGGTCTGTACTGGTCTGGAGCTCATGACCCCCTCTAAAGCAGTGTTTCTGACCCAGTGGTCTGTACTGGTCTGGAGCTCATGACCCCCTCTAAAGCAGTGTTTATCCCCCAGTGGTCTGTACTGGTCTGGAGCTCATGACCCCCTCTAAAGCAGTGTTTCTGACCCAGTGGTCTGTACTGGTCTGGAGCTCATGACCCCCTCTAAAGCAGTGTTTCTGACCCAGTGGTCTGTACTGGTCTGGAGCTCATGACCCCTCTAAAGCAGTGTTTCTGACCCAGTGGTCTGTACTGGTCTGGAGCCTCTAAAGCAGTGTTTCTGGCCCAGTGGTCTGTACTGGTCTGGAGCTCATGACCCCCTGTAAAGCAGTGTTTCTGACCCAGTGGTCTGTACTGGTCTGGAGCTCATGACCCCTCTAAAGCAGTGTTTATCACCCAGTGGTCTGTACTGGTCTGGAGCTCATGACCCCTCTAAAGCAGTGTTTCTGACCCTGTGGTCTGTACTGGTCTGGAGCTCATGACCCCTCTAAAGCAGTGTTTATCCCCCAGTGGTCTGTACTGGTCTGGAGCTCATGACCCCTCTAAAGCAGTGTTTCTGACCCAGTGGTCTGTACTGGTCTGGAGCTCATGACCCCCTGTAAAGCAGTGTTTCTGACCCAGTGGTCTGTACTGGTCTGGAGCTCATGACCCCCTCTAAAGCAGTGTTTCTGACCCAGTGTTCTGTACTGGTCTGGAGCTCATGACCCCCTCTAAAGCAGTGTTTCTGACCCAGTGGTCTGTACCTGTCTGGAGCTCATGACCCCCTCTAAAGCAGTGTTTCTGACCCAGTGGTCTGTACTGGTCTGGAGCTCATGACCCCTCTAAAGCAGTGTTTCTGACCCAATTGGTCTGTACTGGTCTGGAGCTCATGACCCCTCTAAAGCAGTGTTTCTGACCCAGTGGTCTGTACTGGTCTGGAGCTCATGACCCCTCTAAAGCAGTGTTTCTGACCCAGTTGTCTGTACTGGTATGGAGCTCATGACCCCCTCTTAAGCAGTGTTTATCCCCCAGTGGTCTGTACTGGTCTGGAGCTCATGACCCCCTCTAAAGCAGTGTTTCTGACCCAGTGGTCTGTACTGGTCTGGAGCTCATGACCCCTCTAAAGCAGTGTTTCTGACCCAGTGGTCTGTACTGGTCTGGAGCTCATGACCCCCTCTAAAGCAGTGTTTATCCCCCAGTGGTCTGTACTGGTCTGGAGCTCATGACCCCCTCTAAAGCAGTGCTTCTGACCCAGTGGTCTATACTGGTCTGGAGCTCATAACCCCCTCTAAAGCAGTGTTTAACCCCCAGTGGTCTGTACTGGTCTGGAGCTCATGACCCCTCTAAAGCAGTGTTTCTGACCCAGTGGTCTGTACTGGTCTGGAGCTCATGACCCCCTCTAAAGCAGTGTTTCTGACCCAGTGGTCTGTACTGGTCTGGAGCTCATGACCCCCTCTAAAGCAGTGTTTATCCCCCAGTGGTCTGTACTGGTCTGGAGCTCATGACCCCCTCTAAAGCAGTGTTTCTGACCCAGTGGTCTGTACTGGTCTGGAGCTCATGACCCCCTCTAAAGCAGTGTTTATCCCCCAGTGGTCTGTACTGGTCTGGAGCTCATGACCCCCTCTAAAGCAGTGTTTCTGACCCAGTGGTCTGTACTGGTCTGGAGCTCATGACCCCCTCTAAAGCAGTGTTTCTGACCCAGTGGTCTGTACTGGTCTGGAGCTCATGACCCCTCTAAAGCAGTGTTTCTGACCCAGTGGTCTGTACTGGTCTGGAGCCTCTAAAGCAGTGTTTCTGGCCCAGTGGTCTGTACTGGTCTGGAGCTCATGACCCCCTGTAAAGCAGTGTTTCTGACCCAGTGGTCTGTACTGGTCTGGAGCTCATGACCCCCTGTAAAGCAGTGTTTCTGACCCAGTGGTCTGTACTGGTCTGGAGCTCATGACCCCTCTAAAGCAGTGTTTATCACCCAGTGGTCTGTACTGGTCTGGAGCTCATGACCCCTCTAAAGCAGTGTTTCTGACCCTGTGGTCTGTACTGGTCTGGAGCTCATGACCCCTCTAAAGCAGTGTTTATCCCCCAGTGGTCTGTACTGGTCTGGAGCTCATGACCCCTCTAAAGCAGTGTTTCTGACCCAGTAGTCTGTACTGGTCTGGAGCTCATGACCCCCTGTAAAGCAGTGTTTCTGACCCAGTGGTCTGTACTGGTCTGGAGCTCATGACCCCCTCTAAAGCAGTGTTTCTGACCCAGTGTTCTGTACTGGTCTGGAGCTCATGACCCCCTCTAAAGCAGTGTTTCTGACCCAGTGGTCTGTACCTGTCTGGAGCTCATGACCCCCTCTAAAGCAGTGTTTCTGACCCAGTGGTCTGTACTGGTCTGGAGCTCATGACCCCTCTAAAGCAGTGTTTCTGACCCAATTGGTCTGTACTGGTCTGGAGCTCATGACCCCTCTAAAGCAGTGTTTCTGACCCAGTGGTCTGTACTGGTCTGGAGCTCATGACCCCTCTAAAGCAGTGTTTCTGACCCAGTTGTCTGTACTGGTATGGAGCTCATGACCCCCTCTAAAGCAGTGTTTATCCCCCAGTGGTCTGTACTGGTCTGGAGCTCATGACCCCCTCTAAAGCAGTGTTTCTGACCCAGTGGTCTGTACTGGTCTGGAGCTCATGACCCCTCTAAAGCAGTGTTTCTGACCCAGTGGTCTGTACTGGTCTGGAGCTCATGACCCCCTCTAAAGCAGTGTTTATCCCCCAGTGGTCTGTACTGGTCTGGAGCTCATGACCCCCTCTAAAGCAGTGTTTCTGACCCAGTGGTCTGTACTGGTCTGGAGCTCATGACCCCCTCTAAAGCAGTGTTTCTGACCCAGTGGTCTGTACTGGTATGGAGCTCATGACCCCTCTAAAGCACTGTTTCTGACCCAGTGGTCTGTACTGGTCTGGAGCTCATGACCCCCTCTAAAGCAGTGTTTATCCCCCAGTGGTCTGTACTGGTCTGGAGCTCATGACCCCCTCTAAAGCAGTGTTTCTGACCCAGTGGTCTGTACTGGTCTGGAGCTCATGACCCCCTCTAAAGCAGTGTTTCTGACCCAGTGGTCTGTACTGGTCTGGAGCTCATGACCCCCTCTAAAGCAGTGCTTCTGACCCAGTGGTCTGTACTGGTCTGGAGCTCATGACCCCCTCTAAAGCAGTGTTTCTGACCCAGTGGTCTGTACTGGTCTGGAGCTCATGACCCCCTCTAAAGCAGTGTTTCTGACCCAGTGGTCTGTACTGGTCTGGAGCTCATGACCCCCTCTAAATCAGTGTTTCTGACCCAGTGGTCTGTACTGGTCTGGAGCTCATGACCCCCTCTAAAGCAGTGTTTCTGACCCAGTGGTCTGTACTGGTCTGGAGCTCATGACCCCCTGTAAAGCAGTGTTTCTGACCCAGTGGTCTGTACTGGTCTGGAGCTCATGACCCCCTCTAAAGCAGTGTTTCTGACCCAGTGGTCTGTACTGGTCTGGAGCTCATGACCCCCTCTAAAGCAGTGTTTCTGACCCAGTGGTCTGTACTGGTCTGGAGCTCATGACCCCCTCTAAAGCAGTGCTTCTGACCCAGTGGTCTGTACTGGTCTGGAGCTCATGACCCCCTCTAAAGCAGTGTTTCTGACCCAGTGGTCTGTACTGGTCTGGAGCTCATGACCCCCTCTAAAGCAGTGTTTCTGACCCAGTGGTCTGTACTGGTCTGGAGCTCATGACCCCCTCTAAAGCAGTGTTTCTGACCCAGTGGTCTGTACTGGTCTGGAGCTCATGACCCCCTCTAAAGCAGTGTTTCTGACCCAGTGGTCTGTACTGGTCTGGAGCTCATGACCCCCTCTAAAGCAGTGTTTCTGACCCAGTGGTCTGTACTGGTCTGGAGCTCATGACCCCCTCTAAAGCAGTGTTTCTGACCCAGTGGTCTGTACTGGTCTGGAGCTCATGACCCCCTCTAAAGCAGTGTTTCTGACCCAGTGGTCTGTACTGGTCTGGAGCTCATGACCCCCTGTAAAGCAGTGTTTCTGACCCAGTGGTCTGTACTGGTCTGGAGCTCATGACCCCCTCTAAAGCAGTGTTTCTGACCCAGTGGTCTGTACTGGTCTGGAGCTCATGACCCCCTGTAAAGCAGTGTTTCTGACCCAGTGGTCTGTACTGGTCTGGAGCTCATGACCCCCTCTAAAGCAGTGTTTCTGACCCAGTGGTCTGTACTGGTCTGGAGCTCATGACCCCCTCTAAAGCAGTGTTTCTGACCCAGTGGTCTGTACTGGTCTGGAGCTCATGACCCCCTCTAAAGCAGTGTTTCTGACCCAGTGGTCTGTACTGGTCTGGAGCTCATGACCCCCTCTAAAGCAGTGTTTCTGACCCAGTGGTCTGTACTGGTCTGGAGCTCATGACCCCCTCTAAAGCAGTGTTTCTGACCCAGTGGTCTGTACTGGTCTGGAGCTCATGACCCCCTCTAAAGCAGTGTTTCTGACCCAGTGGTCTGTACTGGTCTGGAGCTCATGACCCCCTCTAAAGCAGTGTTTCTGACCCAGTGGTCTGTACTGGTCTGGAGCTCATGACCCCCTCTAAAGCAGTGTTTCTGACCCAGTGGTCTGTACTGGTCTGGAGCTCATGACCCCCTCTAAAGCAGTGTTTCTGACCCAGTGGTCTGTACTGGTCTGGAGCTCATGACCCCCTCTAAAGCAGTGTTTCTGACCCAGTGGTCTGTACTGGTCTGGAGCTCATGACCCCCTCTAAAGCAGTGTTTCTGACCCAGTGGTCTGTACTGGTCTGGAGCTCATGACCCCCTCTAAAGCAGTGTTTCTGACCCAGTGGTCTGTACTGGTCTGGAGCTCATGACCCCCTCTAAAGCAGTGTTTCTGACCCAGTGGTCTGTACTGGTCTGGAGCTCATGACCCCCTCTAAAGCAGTGTTTCTGACCCAGTGGTCTGTACTGGTCTGGAGCTCATGACCCCCTCTAAAGCAGTGTTTCTGACCCAGTGGTCTGTACTGGTCTGGAGCTCATGACCCCCTCTAAAGCAGTGCTTCTGACCCAGTGGTCTGTACTGGTCTGGAGCTCATGACCCCCTCTAAAGCAGTGTTTCTGACCCAGTGGTCTGTACTGGTCTGGAGCTCATGACCCCCTCTAAAGCAGTGTTTCTGACCCAGTGGTCTGTACTGGTCTGGAGCTCATGACCCCCTGTAAAGCAGTGTTTCTGACCCAGTGGTCTGTACTGGTCTGGAGCTCATGACCCCCTGTAAAGCAGTGTTTCTGACCCAGTGGTCTGTACTGGTCTGGAGCTCATGACCCCCTCTAAAGCAGTGTTTCTGACCCAGTGGTCTGTACTGGTCTGGAGCTCATGACCCCCTCTAAAGCAGTGTTTCTGACCCAGTGGTCTGTACTGGTCTGGAGCTCATGACCCCCTCTAAAGCAGTGTTTCTGACCCAGTGGTCTGTACTGGTCTGGAGCTCATGACCCCCTCTAAAGCAGTGTTTCTGACCCAGTGGTCTGTACTGGTCTGGAGCTCATGACCCCCTCTAAAGCAGTGTTTCTGACCCAGTGGTCTGTACTGGTCTGGAGCTCATGACCCCCTCTAAAGCAGTGTTTCTGACCCAGTGGTCTGTACTGGTCTGGAGCTCATGACCCCCTCTAAAGCAGTGTTTCTGACCCAGTGGTCTGTACTGGTCTGGAGCTCATGACCCCCTCTAAAGCAGTGCTTCTGACCCAGTGGTCTGTACTGGTCTGGAGCTCATGACCCCCTCTAAAGCAGCGACTGTTTCTGACCCAGTGGTCTGTACTGGTCTGGAGCTCATGACCCCCTCTAAAGCAGTGTTTCTGACCCAGTGGTCTGTACTGGTCTGGAGCTCATGACCCCCTCTAAAGCAGTGTTTCTGACCCAGTGGTCTGTACTGGTCTGGAGCTCATGACCCCCTCTAAAGCAGTGTTTCTGACCCAGTGGTCTGTACTGGTCTGGAGCTCATGACCCCCTCTAAAGCAGTGTTTCTGACCCAGTGGTCTGTACTGGTCTGGAGCTCATGACCCCCTCTAAAGCAGTGTTTCTGACCCAGTGGTCTGTACTGGTCTGGAGCTCATGACCCCCTCTAAAGCAGTGTTTCTGACCCAGTGGTCTGTACTGGTCTGGAGCTCATGACCCCCTCTAAAGCAGTGTTTCTGACCCAGTGGTCTGTACTGGTCTGGAGCTCATGACCCCCTCTAAAGCAGTGTTTCTGACCCAGTGGTCTGTACTGGTCTGGAGCTCATGACCCCCTCTAAAGCAGTGTTTCTGACCCAGTGGTCTGTACTGGTCTGGAGCTCATGACCCCCTCTAAAGCAGTGTTTCTGACCCAGTGGTCTGTACTGGTCTGGAGCTCATGACCCCCTCTAAAGCAGTGTTTCTGACCCAGTGGTCTGTACTGGTCTGGAGCTCATGACCCCCTCTAAAGCAGTGTTTCTGACCCAGTGGTCTGTACTGGTCTGGAGCTCATGACCCCCTCTAAAGCAGTGTTTCTGACCCAGTGGTCTGTACTGGTCTGGAGCTCATGACCCCCTCTAAAGCAGTGTTTCTGACCCAGTGGTCTGTACTGGTCTGGAGCTCATGACCCCCTCTAAAGCAGTGTTTCTGACCCAGTGGTCTGTACTGGTCTGGAGCTCATGACCCCCTCTAAAGCAGTGTTTCTGACCCAGTGGTCTGTACTGGTCTGGAGCTCATGACCCCCTCTAAAGCAGTGCTTCTCACCCAGTGGTCTGTACTGGTCTGGAGCTCATGACCCCCTCTAAAGCAGTGTTTATCCCCCAGTGGTCTGTACTGGTCTGGAGCTCATGACCCCCTCTAAAGCAGTGTTTCTGACCCAGTGGTCTGTACTGGTCTGGAGCTCATGACCCCCTCTAAAGCAGTGTTTCTGACCCAGTGGTCTGTACTGGTCTGGAGCTCATGACCCCTCTAAAGCAGTGTTTCTGACCCAGTGGTCTGTACTGGTCTGGAGCTCATGACCCCCTGTATAAAGCAGTGTTTCTGACCCAGTGGTCTGTACTGGTCTGGAGCTCATGACCCCCTCTAAAGCAGTGTTTCTGACCCAGTGGTCTGTACTGGTCTGGAGCTCATGACCCCCTCTAAAGCAGTGCTTCTGACCCAGTGGTCTGTACTGGTCTGGAGCTCATGACCCCCTCTAAAGCAGTGTTTCTGACCCAGTGGTCTGTACTGGTCTGGAGCTCATGACCCCCTCTAAAGCAGTGCTTCTGACCCAGTGGTCTGTACTGGTCTGGAGCTCATGACCCCCTCTAAAGCAGTGTTTCTGACCCAGTGGTCTGTACTGGTCTGGAGCTCATGACCCCCTCTAAAGCAGTGTTTCTGACCCAGTGGTCTGTACTGGTCTGGAGCTCATGACCCCCTCTAAAGCAGTGTTTCTGACCCAGTGGTCTGTACTGGTCTGGAGCTCATGACCCCCTCTAAAGCAGTGTTTCTGACCCAGTGGTCTGTACTGGTCTGGAGCTCATGACCCCCTCTAAAGCAGTGCTTCTGACCCAGTGGTCTGTACTGGTCTGGAGCTCATGACCCCCTCTAAAGCAGTGTTTATCCCCCAGTGGTCTGTACTGGTCTGGAGCTCATGACCCCCTCTAAAGCAATGTTTATCGCCCAGTGGTCTGTACTCGTCTGGAGCTCATGACCCCTCTAAATCAGTGTTTATCCCCCAGTGGTCTGTACTGGTCTGGAGCTCATGACCCCTCTAAAGCAGTGTTTATCGCCCAGTGGTCTGTACTGGTCTGGAGCTCATGACCCCCTCTAAAGCAGTGTTTCTGACCCAGTGGTCTGTACTGGTCTGGAGCTCATGACCCCCTCTAAAGCAGTGTTTATCCCCCAGTGGTCTGTACTGGTCTGGAGCTCATGACCCCCTCTAAAGCAATGTTTATCGCCCAGTGGTCTGTACTGGTCTGGAGCTCATGACCCCTCTAAAGCAGTTTTTATCCCCCAGTGGTCTGTACTGGTCTGGAGCTCATGACCCCTCTAAAGCAGTGTTTATCCCCCAGTGGTCTGTACTGGTCTGGAGCTCATGACCCCCTCTAAAGCAGTGTTTCTGACCCAGTGGTCTGTACTGGTCTGGAGCTCATGACCCCCTCTAAAGCAGTGTTTATCCCCCAGTGGTCTGTACTGGTCTGGAGCTCATGACCCCCTCTAAAGCAATGTTTATCGCCCAGTGGTCTGTACTGGTCTGGAGCTCATGACCCCCTCTAAAGCAGTGTTTCTGACCGAGTGGTCTGTACTGGTCTGGAGCTCATGACCCCTCTAAAGCAGTGTTTCTGACCCAGTGGTCTGTACTGGTCTGGAGCTCATGACCCCCTCTAAAGCAATGTTTATCGCCCAGTGGTCTGTACTGGTCTGGAGCTCATGACCCCCTCTAAAGCAGTGCTTCTGACCCAGTGGTCTGTACTGGTCTGGAGCTCATGACCCCCTGTAAAGCAGTGTTTCTGACCCAGTGGTCTGTACTGGTCTGGAGCTCATGACCCCCTCTAAAGCAGTGCTTCTGACCCAGTGGTCTGTACTGGTCTGGAGCTCATGACCCCCTGTAAAGCAGTGCTTCTGACCCAGTGGTCTGTACTGGTCTGGAGCTCATGACCCCTCTAAAGCAGTGTTTATCCCCCAGTGGTCTGTACTGGTCTGGAGCTCATGACCCCCTCTAAAGCAATGTTTATCGCCCAGTGGTCTGTACTGGTCTGGAGCTCATGACCCCCTCTAAAGCAGTGTTTCTGACCCAGTGGTCTGTACTGGTCTGGAGCTCATGACCCCCTCTAAAGCAGTGTTTCTGACCCAGTGGTCTGTACTGGTCTGGAGCTCATGACCCCCTCTAAAGCATTGTTTATCGCCCAGTGGTCTGTACTGGTCTGGAGCTCATGACCCCTCTAAAGCAGTGTTTATCCCCCAGTGGTCTGTACTGGTCTGGAGCTCATGACCCCTCTAAAGCAGTGTTTATCCCCCAGTGGTCTGTACTGGTCTGGAGCTCATGACCCCCTCTAAAGCAGTGTTTCTGACCCAGTGGTCTGTACTGGTCTGGAGCTCATGACCCCCTCTAAAGCAGTGTTTATCCCCCAGTGGTCTGTACTGGTCTGGAGCTCATGACCCCCTCTAAAGCAATGTTTATCGCCCAGTGGTCTGTACTGGTCTGGAGCTCATGACCCCTCTAAAGCAGTGTTTATCCCCCAGTGGTCTGTACTGGTCTGGAGCTCATGACCCCCTCTAAAGCAATGTTTATCGCCCAGTGGTCTGTACTGGTCTGGAGCTCATGACCCCCTCTAAAGCAGTGTTTCTGACCCAGTGGTCTGTACTGGTCTGGAGCTCATGACCCCTCTAAAGCAGTGTTTCTGACCCAGTGGTCTGTACTGGTCTGGAGCTCATGACCCCCTGTAAAGCAGTGTTTCTGACCCAGTGGTCTGTACTGGTCTGGAGCTCATGACCCCCTCTAAAGCAGTGCTTCTGACCCAGTGGTCTGTACTGGTCTGGAGCTCATGACCCCCTGTAAAGCAGTGCTTCTGACCCAGTGGTCTGTACTGGTCTGGAGCTCATGACCCCCTCTAAAGCAGTGCTTCTGACCCAGTGGTCTGTACTGGTCTGGAGCTCATGACCCCCTCTAAAGCAGTGTTTCTGACCCAGTGGTCTGTACTGGTCTGGAGCTCATGACCCCCTCTAAAGCAGTGTTTATCCCCCAGTGGGCTGTACTGGTCTGGAGCTCATGACCCCTCTAAAGCAGTGTTTCTGACCCAGTGGTCTGTACTGGTCTGGAGCTCATGACCCCCTCTAAAGCAGTGTTTCTGACCCAGTGGTCTGTACTGGTCTGGAGCTCATGACCCCCTCTAAAGCAGTGTTTCTGACCCAGTGGTCTGTACTGGTCTGGAGCTCATGACCCCTCTAAAGCAGTGTTTCTGACCCAGTGGTCTGTACTGGTCTGGAGCTCATGACCCCCTGTAAAGCAGTGTTTCTGACCCAGTGGTCTGTACTGGTCTGGAGCTCATGACCCCCTCTAAAGCAGTGCTTCTGACCCAGTGGTCTGTACTGGTCTGGAGCTCATGACCCCCTCTAAAGCAGTGTTTCTGACCCAGTGGTCTGTACTGGTCTGGAGCTCATGACCCCCTCTAAAGCAGTGTTTATCCCCCAGTGGTCTGTACTGGTCTGGAGCTCATGACCCCCTCTAAAGCAGTGTTTCTGACCCAGTGGTCTGTACTGTGTACGTCTATCCACACGGGGTACTTGAGAAGATTTGCAAGTCCAGAGTCCTAATGATAAGTTGCCATTGAAGGGGTGGTCAACATGGGAACCAATGCCCAATAGCAGTAATATCTCTGACCTTGCCAGTTAATGGCCAGGGAGCATACAGCCAGTCCAGTGGGGCAGGCGAAGTACCTAGCCGCTCCCATTTTACAGACTTATTAGTAATGAATACGCTGAGACGAGGCCAAGTCCTATAAAACATTTATAGGGCTGTACTGGATTTAAACAGGACTCAGCGGAAAGCATGTGTTCCCTATGGCTCTTGGGTAAAAATAAAAGGCACCCGATCAGAAAGATGGCTAAACGTTTGGTGCGTAACCTGGGTCTTCTCGAAATGATGCCAAACGGTCGTTTTGAGTTCGTTCTTAGTATCGGACGGTTTTGCCCAGATGAAAGGCGTCGTTACAAAGTTATGGCAATTATGTCTAAATATCTAACTTGGATCAATAGAAAAACATCTAGACTGTGTCCCTTGTGTTCACTAACCAGAACACACTGCACTTAAATCAATCGCTTCTACTTTCCTAAGACGTGGGCATGTTTTCCGAAACATATAGTTCATTACCAAATAATGCTCTGGTCAGAAGTAGTGGGAATAAGGGTGCCACACACACTTGTGTTTGTTTCAACCCAGAGGCCGACCACACAGTACATCGTTGGGTTCAACGCTGGAGCCGGTAGCTACGAGTCCAAGATAAGAGGATTGTTTTATGATTTATACCTCGGAGTGTTCGCGTTAATGCTTGTGACCTCGGATTACCTTCTTAGAACCTCGTGAGTGTTCTAGAACACTCTGTTCCATTGGCGTGAGTGAGAGTCTAACGGTGTTCTGACCAACAAACTTAGCGGGGGGACACAGATGATCATTACCTTGATTACAGTCGCTACAGAAACCGCTGCAGCACAGTGAATGGCCATGTGTCCTCTTGAACTGCCTGTGACCTCTCTCGGTGTGCCTTGTTGTTGTTGACAAACAAAACGTCAACCTCTGCCCTTTCACCTTTTCTTCTTCCCTGACCTTAAGTACTTAGGGTAATTAGTCCTGAAGCATTGTCTATTTTATGTGTTTGTTCAAATGTCAATAAAGTTTTGGTTTTGGTGTTTAAAAAAAAAGCACACACTCATTCCATTTGGTGATTGGACCTAATTGTCTTTCCTCAGACGGACGTCTGGAGGACGTTGGCCACCGGGAGGAGACCTAAGGAAAATTCTACTAACCCATGATGGAATCAGACAACTGATGGAACAGAGACCAGCCACCCAGACAACTGATAAAACAGAGACCAGCCACCCAGACAACTGATCAAACAGAGACCAGCCACCCAGACAACGGATACAACAGAGACCAGCCACCCAGACAACGGATACAACAGAGACCAGCCACCCAGACAACTGATAAAACAGAGACCAGCCACCCAGACAACTGATAAAACAGAGACCAGCCACCCAGACAACTGATAAAACAGAGACCAGCCACCCAGACAACGGATACAACAGAGACCAGCCACCCAGACAACTGATAAAACAGAGACCAGCCACCCAGACAACTGATAAAACAGAGACCAGCCACCCAGACAACTGATAAAACAGAGACCAGCCACCCAGACAACGGATACAACAGAGACCAGCCACCCAGACAACTGATAAAACAGAGACCAGCCACCCAGACAACTGATAAAACAGAGACCAGCCACCCAGACAACTGATAAAACAGAGACCAGCCACCCAGACAATTGATGGAACAGAGACCAGCCACCCAGACAACTGATGGAACAGAGACCAGCCACCCAGACAACTGATAAAACAGAGACCAGCCACCCAGACAACTGATAAAACAGAGACCAGCCACCTGGACAACTGATAAAACAGAGACCAGCCACCCAGACAACTGATAAAACAGAGACCAGCCACCCAGACAATTGATGGAACAGAGACCAGCCACCCAGACAACTGATGGAACAGAGACCAGCCACCCAGACAACTGATAAAACAGAGACCAGCCACCCAGACAACTGATAAAACAGAGACCAGCCACCTGGACAACTGATAAAACAGAGACCAGCCACCCAGACAACTGATGGAACAGAGACCAGCCACTTGGACAACTGACGGAACAGAGACCAGCCACCCAGACAACTGATAAAACAGAGACCAGCCACCCAGACAACTGATAAAACAGAGACCTGCCACCCAGACAACTGATACAACAGAGACCAGCCACCCAGACAACTGATAAAACAGAGACCAGCCACCCAGACAACTGATGGAACAGAGACCAGCCACCCAGACAACTGATGGAACAGAGACCAGCCACCCAGACAACTGATGGAACAGAGACCAGCCACCCAGACAACTGATGGAACAGAGACCAGCCACCCAGACAACTGATAAAACAGAGACCAGCCACCCAGACAACTGATAAAACAGAGACCAGCCACCCAGACAACTGATGGAACAGAGACCAGCCACCCAGACAACTGATGGAACAGAGACCAGCCACCCAGACAACTGATGGAACAGAGACCAGCCACCCAGACAACTGATACAACAGAGACCAGCCACCCAGACAACTGATAAAACAGAGACCAGCCACCCAGACAACTGATACAACAGAGACCAGCCACCCAGACAACTGATAAAACAGAGACCAGCCACCCAGACAACTGATGGAACAGAGACCAGCCACCCAGACAACTAATAAAACAGAGACCAGCCACCCAGACAACTGATGGCACTGAGGAGTATTTCTGTCTGTAATAAAGCCCTTTTGCGGGGGAAAAAAATCCTTCTGATTGGCTGGAGCCTGGCTCACCAGTGGGTGTTTTCCGGTTCTTCTGGACTGCTCTACTCTTGAACATGTCCTGCGTATGAAAGGTGACTGTTCTGCAACAGGGAGACTAGCGGCAGAGAAACTGCAGAGTCTACAAAAACAAAAATATGTTTACCGTAAAGTCAGGAATGTTACCTACCCGCTGCTTGGAGGCGTGCCTCAGGCCTAGATGGGGCTGACTTCGAGACTGTGGGGAAGAGAGGAAAGCGAGAGAGAGAGAGAGAGAGAGAGAGAAAGAGAGAAAGAGAGAGAGACGGGGGGCATAGGGAGAGAGGAGAGAGAGAGAGAGAGAGAGAGAGAGAAAGAGAGAAAGAGAGAGAGACGGGGGGCATAGGGAGAGAGGAGAGAGAGAGAGAGAGAGAAAGAGAGAAAGAGAGAGAGACGGGGGGCATAGGGAGAGAGGAGAGAGAGAGAGAGAGAGAGACGGGGGGCATAGGGAGAGAGGAGAGAGAGAGAGAGAGAGAGACGGGGGGCATAGGGAGAGAGGAGAGAGAGAGAGAGAGAGAGAGACGGGGGGCATAGGGAGAGAGGAGAGAGAGAGAGAGAAAGAGAGAGAAACGGGGGGCATAGGGAGAGAGGAGAGAGAGAGAGAGAGAGACGGGGGGCATAGGGAGAGAGGAGAGAGAGAGAGAGAAAGAGAGAGAGACGGGGGGCATAGGGAGAGAGGAGAGAGAGAGAGAGACGGGGGGCATAGGGAGAGAGGAGAGAGAGAGAGAGAAAGAGAGAGAGACGGGGGGCATAGGGAGAGAGGAGAGAGAGAGAGAGAGAGACGGGGGGCATAGGGAGAGAGGAGAGAGAGAGAGAGAAAGAGAGAGAGACGGGGGGCATAGGGAGAGAGGAGAGAGAGAGAGAGAGAGACGGGGGGCATAGGGAGAGAGGAGAGAGAGAGAGAGAAAGAGAGAGAGACGGGGGGCATAGGGAGAGAGGAGAGAGAGAGAGAGAGAGACGGGGGGCATAGGGAGAGAGGAGAGAGAGAGAGAGAAAGAGAGAGAGACGGGGGGCATAGGGAGAGAGGAGAGAGAGAGAGAGAGAGACGGGGGGCATAGGGAGAGAGGGGAGAGAGGAGAGAGAGAGAGAGAAAGAGAGAGAGACGGGGGGCATAGGGAGAGAGGAGAGAGAGAGAGAGAGAGACGGGGGGCATAGGGAGAGAGGAGAGAGAGAGAGAGAAAGAGAGAGAGACGGGGGCATAGGGAGAGAGGAGAGAGAGAGAGAGAGAGACGGGGGGCATAGGGAGAGAGGAGAGAGAGAGAGAGAAAGAGAGAGAGACGGGGGGCATAGGGAGAGAGGAGAGAGAGAGAGAGAGAGACGGGGGGCATAGGGAGAGAGGAGAGAGAGAGAGAGAAAGAGAGAGAGACGGGGGGCATAGGGAGAGAGGAGAGAGAGAGAGAGAGAGACGGGGGGCATAGGGAGAGAGGAGAGAGAGAGAGAGAGAGACGGGGGGCATAGGGAGAGAGGAGAGAGAGAGAGAGAGAGAGAGAGAGAGAGACGGGGGGCATAGGGAGAGAGGAGAGAGAGAGAGAGAAAGAGAGAGAGACGGGGGGCATAGGGAGAGAGGAGAGAGAGAGAGAGAGAGACGGGGGGCATAGGGAGAGAGGAGAGAGAGAGAGAGAAAGAGAGAGAGACGGGGGGCATAGGGAGAGAGGAGAGAGAGAGAGAGAGAGACGGGGGGTATAGGGAGAGAGGAGAGAGAGAGAGAGAAAGAGAGAGAGACGGGGGGCATAGGGAGAGAGGAGAGAGAGAGAGAGACGGGGGGCATAGGGAGAGAGGAGAGAGAGAGAGAGAGAGACGGGGGGCATAGGGAGAGAGGAGAGAGAGAGACGGGGGGCATAGGGAGAGAGGAGAGAGAGAGAGAGAGAGACGGGGGGCATAGGGAGAGAGGAGAGAGAGAGAGAGAAAGAGAGAGAGACGGGGGGCATAG
>NC_092152.1:4155625-4160625 GCF_045791955.1 Oncorhynchus clarkii lewisi | reverse complement strand
GAGAGAGACGGGGGGCATAGGGAGAGAGGAGAGAGAGAGACGGGGGGCATAGGGAGAGAGGAGAGAGAGAGAGAGACGGGGGGCATAGGGAGAGAGGAGAGAGAGAGACGGGGGGCATAGGGAGAGAGGAGAGAGAGAGAGAGACGGGGGGCATAGGGAGAGAGGAGAGAGAGAGACGGGGGGCATAGGGAGAGAGGAGAGAGAGAGAGAGACGGGGGGCATAGGGAGAGAGGAGAGAGAGAGAGAGAGAGAGAGAGAGACGGGGGGCATAGGGAGAGAGGAGAGAGAGAGAGAGAGACGGGGGGCATAGGGAGAGAGGAGAGAGAGAGAGAGAGAGACGGGGGGCATAGGGAGAGAGGAGAGAGAGAGAGAGAGAGACGGGGGGCATAGGGAGAGAGGAGAGAGAGAGAGAGAGAGACGGGGGGCATAGGGAGAGAGGAGAGAGAGAGAGAGAAAGAGAGAGAGACGGGGGGCATAGGGAGAGAGGAGAGAGAGAGAGAGAGAGACGGGGGGCATAGGGAGAGAGGAGAGAGAGAGAGAGAAAGAGAGAGAGACGGGGGGCATAGGGAGAGAGGAGAGAGAGAGAGAGAGAGACGGGGGGCATAGGGAGAGAGGAGAGAGAGAGAGAGAGAGACGGGGGGCATAGGGAGAGAGGAGAGAGAGAGAGAGAGAGACGGGGGGCATAGGGAGAGAGGAGAGAGAGAGAGAGAGAGACGGGGGGCATAGGGAGAGAGGAGAGAGAGAGAGAGAAAGAGAGAGAGACGGGGGGCATAGGGAGAGAGGAGAGAGAGAGAGAGAGAGACGGGGGGCATAGGGAGAGAGGAGAGAGAGAGAGAGAGAGACGGGGGGCATAGGGAGAGAGGAGAGAGAGAGAGAGAAAGAGAGAGAGACGGGGGGCATAGGGAGAGAGGAGAGAGAGAGAGAGAGAGACGGGGGGCATAGGGAGAGAGGAGAGAGAGAGAGAGAAAGAGAGAGAGACGGGGGGCATAGGGAGAGAGGAGAGAGAGAGAGAGAGAGAGACGGGGGGCATAGGGAGAGAGGAGAGAGAGAGAGAGAGACGGGGGGCATAGGGAGAGAGGAGAGAGAGAGAGAGAGAGACGGGGGGCATAGGGAGAGAGGAGAGAGAGAGAGAGAAAGAGAGAGAGACGGGGGGCATAGGGAGAGAGGAGAGAGAGAGAGAGAGAGAGAGACGGGGGGCATAGGGAGAGAGGAGAGAGAGAGAGAGAAAGAGAGAGAGACGGGGGGCATAGGGAGAGAGGAGAGAGAGAGAGAGAGAGAGAGACGGGGGGCATAGGGAGAGAGGAGAGAGAGAGAGAGAAAGAGAGAGAGACGGGGGGCATAGGGAGAGAGGAGAGAGAGAGAAAGAGAGAGAGACGGGGGGCATAGGGAGAGAGGAGAGAGAGAGAGAGAGAGAGAGACGGGGGGCATAGGGAGAGAGGAGAGAGAGAGAGAGAGACGGGGGGCATAGGGAGAGAGGAGAGAGAGAGAGAGAGAGACGGGGGGCATAGGGAGAGAGGAGAGAGAGAGAGAGAAAGAGAGAGAGACGTGGGGCATAGGGAGAGAGGAGAGAGAGAGAGAGAGAGACGGGGGGCATAGGGAGAGAGGAGAGAGAGAGAGAGAGAGACGGGGGGCATAGGGAGAGAGGAGAGAGAGAGAGAGAAAGAGAGAGAGACGGGGGGCATAGGGAGAGAGGAGAGAGAGAGAGAGAGAGAGAGACGGGGGGCATAGGGAGAGAGGAGAGAGAGAGAGAGAAAGAGAGAGAGACGGGGGGCATAGGGAGAGAGGAGAGAGAGAGAGAGAGAGACGGGGGGCATAGGGAGAGAGGAGAGAGAGAGAGAGAAAGAGAGAGAGACGGGGGGCATAGGGAGAGAGGAGAGAGAGAGAGAGAGAGAGAGACGGGGGGCATAGGGAGAGAGGAGAGAGAGAGAGAGAGAGAGAGACGGGGGGCATAGGGAGAGAGGAGAGAGAGAGAGAGAGAGACGGGGGGCATAGGGAGAGAGGAGAGAGAGAGAGAGAAAGAGAGAGAGACGGGGGGCATAGGGAGAGAGGAGAGAGAGAGAGAGAGAGAGAGAGACGGGGGGCATAGGGAGAGAGGAGAGAGAGAGAGAGAAAGAGAGAGAGACGGGGGGCATAGGGAGAGAGGAGAGAGAGAGAGAGAGAGAGAGACGGGGGGCATGGGGAGAGAGGAGAGAGAGAGAGAGAAAGAGAGAGAGACGGGGGGCATAGGGAGAGAGGAGAGAGAGAGAGAGAGAGAGACGGGGGGCATAGGGAGAGAGGAGAGAGAGAGAGAGAGAGAGACGGGGGGCATAGGGAGAGAGGAGAGAGAGAGAGAGAGAGAGAGACGGGGGGCATAGGGAGAGAGGAGAGAGAGAGAGAGAGAGACGGGGGGCATAGGGAGAGAGGAGAGAGAGAGAGAGAAAGAGAGAGAGACGGGGGGCATAGGGAGAGAGGAGAGAGAGAGAGAGAGAGACGGGGGGCATAGGGAGAGCGGAGAGAGAGAGAGAGAGAGACGGGGGGCATAGGGAGAGAGGAGAGAGAGAGAGAGAGAGACGGGGGGCATAGGGAGAGAGGAGAGAGAGAGAGAGAGAGACGGGGGGCATAGGGAGAGAGGAGAGAGAGAGAGAGAGAGAGAGAGACGGGGGGCATAGGGAGAGAGGAGAGAGAGAGAGAGAGAGACGGGGGCATAGGGAGAGAGGAGAGAGAGAGAGAGAGAGAGACGGGGGGCATAGGGAGAGAGGAGAGAGAGAGAGAGAGAGACGGGGGGCATAGGGAGAGAGGAGAGAGAGAGAGAGAAAGAGAGAGAGACGGGGGGCATAGGGAGAGAGGAGAGAGAGAGAGAGAGAGAGAGACGGGGGGCATAGGGAGAGAGGAGAGAGAGAGAGAGAAAGAGAGAGAGACGGGGGGCATAGGGAGAGAGGAGAGAGAGAGAGAGAGAGAGAGAGAGACGGGGGGCATAGGGAGAGAGGAGAGAGAGAGAGAGAAAGAGAGAGAGACGGGGGGCATAGGGAGAGAGGAGAGAGAGAGAGAGAGAGAGAGAGACGGGGGGCATAGGGAGAGAGGAGAGAGAGAGAGAGAGAGAGAGACGGGGGGCATAGGGAGAGAGGAGAGAGAGAGAGAGAAAGAGAGAGAGACGGGGGGCATAGGGAGAGAGGAGAGAGAGAGAGAAAGAGAGAGAGACGGGGGGCATAGGGAGAGAGGAGAGAGAGAGAGAGAAAGAGAGAGACGGGGGGCATAGGGAGAGAGGAGAGAGAGAGAGAGAAAGAGAGAGAGACGGGGGGCATAGGGAGAGAGGAGAGAGAGAGAGAGAGAGACGGGGGGCATAGGGAGAGAGGAGAGAGAGAGAGAGAAAGAGAGAGAGACGGGGGGCATAGGGAGAGAGGAGAGAGAGAGAGAGAAAGAGAGAGAGACGGGGGGCATAGGGAGAGAGGAGAGAGAGAGAGAGAAAGAGAGAGAGACGGGGGGCATAGGGAGAGAGGAGAGAGAGAGAGAGAAAGAGAGAGAGACGGGGGGCATAGGGAGAGAGGAGAGAGAGAGAGAGAAAGAGAGAGAGACGGGGGGCATAGGGAGAGAGGAGAGAGAGAGAGAGAAAGAGAGAGAGACGGGGGGCATAGGGAGAGAGGAGAGAGAGAGAGAGAAAGAGAGAGAGACGGGGGGCATAGGGAGAGAGGAGAGAGAGAGAGAAAGAGAGAGAGACGGGGGGCATAGGGAGAGAGGAGAGAGAGAGAGAGAAAGAGAGAGAGACGGGGGGCATAGGGAGAGAGGAGAGAGAGAGAGAGAAAGAGAGAGAGACGGGGGGCATAGGGAGAGAGGAGAGAGAGAGAGAGAAAGAGAGAGAGACGGGGGGCATAGGGAGAGAGGAGAGAGAGAGAGAGAAAGAGAGAGAGACGGGGGGCATAGGGAGAGAGGAGAGAGAGAGAGAGAGAGACGGGGGGCATAGGGAGAGAGGAGAGAGAGAGAGAGAGAGGAGAGAGAGAGAGAGAGAGAGAGAGACGGGGGGCATAGGGAGAGAGGAGAGAGAGAGAGAGAGAGAGAGAGAGAGAGAGAGAGACGGGGGGCATAGGGAGAGAGGAGAGAGAGAGAGAGAGAGGGGGGGCATAGGGAGAGAGGAGAGAGAGAGACGGGGGGCATAGGGAGAGAGGAGAGAGAGAGACGGGGGGCATAGGGAGAGAGGAGAGAGAGAGACGGGGGGCATAGGGAGAGAGGAGAGAGAGAGACGGGGGGCATAGGGAGAGAGGAGAGAGAGAGACGGGGGGCATAGGGAGAGAGGAGAGAGAGAGACGGGGGGCATAGGGAGAGAGGAGAGAGAGAGACGGGGGGCATAGGGAGAGAGGAGAGAGAGAGACGGGGGGCATAGGGAGAGAGGAGAGAGAGAGACGGGGGGCATAGGGAGAGAGGAGAGAGAGAGACGGGGGGCATAGGGAGAGAGGAGAGAGAGAGACGGGGGGCATAGGGAGAGAGGAGAGAGAGAGACGGGGGGCATAGGGAGAGAGGAGAGAGAGAGACGGGGGGCATAGGGAGAGAGGAGAGAGAGAGACGGGGGGCATAGGGAGAGAGGAGAGAGAGAGACGGGGGGCATAGGGAGAGAGGAGAGAGAGAGACGGGGGGCATAGGGAGAGAGGAGAGAGAGAGACGGGGGGCATAGGGAGAGAGGAGAGAGAGAGACGGGGGGCATAGGGAGAGAGGAGAGAGAGAGAGAGACGGGGGGCATAGGGAGAGAGGAGAGAGAGAGACGGGGGGCATAGGGAGAGAGGAGAGAGAGAGACGGGGGGCATAGGGAGAGAGGAGAGAGAGAGAGAGACGGGGGGCATAGGGAGAGAGGAGAGAGAGAGACGGGGGGCATAGGGAGAGAGGAGAGAGAGAGAGAGACGGGGGGCATAGGGAGAGAGGAGAGAGAGAGACGGGGGGCATAGGGAGAGAGGAGAGAGAGAGAGAGACGGGGGGCATAGGGAGAGAGGAGAGAGAGAGAGAGACGGGGGGCATAGGGAGAGAGGAGAGAGAGA